>NW_017731618.1:1024300-1048802 GCF_001890085.2 Hipposideros armiger
TTATGAAGGATTTGATTTCAGCTTGGAATTTTGGCAGGGAATATCATAAACTTTCACCCAGCTCCTTTGCTCGTGCTCCTCCCCCCTTGCCATAATTTGCAAGAAAATGTTGGTCAGCAAAGAGGTAATGATGTTTAAAAATAAAAAGCAGACGTATAAGGAAAACCTACAAGCCTTAAAGTGGTTTCCCTTCTAGGGAGCACAAACTCTGGCTGTCTCTCTTTTAAACTGTAGCAAACGGTATGCTAAAGAAAAATAATTTAAAACCACTTCCTATAACTTAATTTTCTTTCTATAATTTAATTAAAAATATTAAATAGAATGAAAATGACAGCAAGATTTACCTTCTTTCAACACAACTTTTCTAACAGTAAAGTAACTTTCGAAGTAGATATATCCATTTTGTTTCCTAAATGGCATAAAGTCTGATTATTTATCACCTACATTTTTTATCTATACATTGGAGATAAAATAAATCCTTAAATTAACCTAAGTGGCCAGAGAGATAAAGAGAGAAAAGGACTTTAATTATCAGTATGGCCGAAGTGTCTGTGAGTAACTTGTTCCTTTTCTTGTCCTTCGCATCCTCAGTTCACAAGGCTGGACTCTCATGTTAACAAGCATAAGAATAACCAATGTTCCATCCTCTCTTCTGTTCTTATAACTTGTGAGATATTTAATTAATGAGTTGTTATTAATTAGTAAAAAAACCACAGTAGCTCATTTGGGGATTTTGAAAGAGCCATAGTTATACATTATATGTATAAGAGCATACGTACACACATACATACAAGTACATATATACATATATAAATATATGTGTGTAAATATATACACTGCATATTCTAATTGTTGAATATAGTTGTGTTTAGAAATATAGATTCAGTAGCCACCTTCTTTTGGTCTGATGTAAAAACATTCTTCACCGTGGAGAAGGTCATTAGTCCTCTTCATATATTACAGCTGAGAGAGATTAAGACTCTCCTATTTGCAATAATTCACTTAGGCCACAACTGACCCACAGTTAATCAGCCTCCTTATCTCACGTGCTGGCCTGATCTACTGGATTATTTCCTCCGTAAGTGTCCAGGAGAAGCTTTTTGATGAGCTCCTCCCCCTGTACCGCCCTATACTGAGGACTCAGTTATGACCTAAATTAGCTGCTATATTAATTTCTGACATACAAGACAGTCATGAGAATGTGAGCATATTTTATATAAGTATACGCTTCCAGATTTAAATAATTAGAATATAATTTAAAAATAATGCTATGTTTTATAATAGAAACACTATTTTTGTGAATAGTAGAGATTTGTCCACCGGTTTGTTTTCCTTTGGATTATCAAAGGCTAGTTGGGGTTTTTCTGCAATTTCTGAATGATGGATATGCTCTTACTTTTAGCTCACAGCCTATATTAACACTTTGCTCCATGTGCAGAAATCCCTTAAAAATCATGACAGGTTTTTGTAAAAAGCTTTTGTGTGTTTTGAGGCTAAAATTTGAAATAGGAACCCCTTTTTTTTCATATTAAAGGGGAAAGTGGCTTGATCTCACTATATTTCTAAATCCATTTGTATTACCAAATATATATCACGATCGTGACTTCACAGTCAACAATATATTGATGTAAAATTTTCTGCTTGAAAAGTAGAAATCACAAAGGTAAAGTGCCATTCACATTATATGAAAGGTACGTGATGGCAGTATGACATTGCTGTTGATATTAACCTTGACCATGTAGCTGACGCAGCATTTGAGAGGCTTCTCCCCCAAACCCCTAACCTAGTCCAGCCATGAGAAAAAGCACCAATCAAACCCAAATCGAGGGACATTCTACAAAATTCCTGACAAGCACTTTAAAAATTGTCCAGGCTATCAAAAATGAGGAAAGTCTAAGAGACTGTAACAGCCTAGAGGAGCCCTAGGAAAGGTGATGGGTAAATATAACAGTGCTGTCCTAGATGGACTCCTGGAACAAAAACGAGACATTAGGTAAAAACTAAGGAAATCTGAATGAAGCATGGACTTCAGCTGATAATGTATCGGTATGGCTTCATTAGTTGTGATAAATGTACCACGCTAAAGTAAGATGCTAACCATTGAGGAAGCTGGGTGTGGAGGACATGGAAGCTCCCGTCTCAACTTTTCTGTAAATCTAAAATAAAATTTTCTAGGGCCGGCCGAGTGGCACCTTGGTTAAGAGCTGGCTTGGGATGCCAGAGGGCCCCGGTTCGGATCCCACATATGAGGGCCAGTGACACTGCCCTCCACAGCTAAGATGCTGAACAACAGCTCAACCTGGAGCTGGGCTGCCGTGAGTCGCCGTCATAGGCTGCAGTCCCTGTGACAGTGGGTTGCCATAAGCTACTGTGTGTAGCCAGCAGCCAGCGTGAGTGAACAGCAGTCACTGTGAGCGGCCGTCCAGAGGCTGGTGACTGATCTGCCTCACCCGTGAAGAGCGCAATGATGGTGCTAACTTGGGTTTTGAAGCAACGTCCTCCATAACTAGACTGAAGAACAATACAACAGCAACTTGTCTGTTCCCCTTCCCCCGATTCCCCAGCGTTGTTCCCCAACTCCCCAATAAAATCTTTAAAAGAAATAAAAAAATAAAATAAAACTTTCTAAAATAAAAATATATGTATATTAAAAAAAAAGAACTAAAAAGAAGTAAACATAATTCACCCTGAAACGTCAAAGAAATTACGTGTAAGATTTCATTCTTACTTAGTCAATATTCTTTGTATTTTGATCAGGTATATTGTAGAAAGAACCTTGGAAAACATTCAGAATTTCTAGCCCTGAGGCCTTTTGGCCTGATTTGAAATGGTTAGACCTATTGGGCACAATGTATGTGTCATTTAGGCATTATTAAAATTCTCTGTGGAGAAAGAATTCCATGGCTTTCTGAAACTATGATCTTGAGTAATTTTATATGATAATCAGCATCAAAATGAAATTTCCCTCTTGACCCCTCCTGTTTAGAGGCCTGCGTGACAAGACTTACTTGTAAGGGGAAAGAAGGGTAACAGCTGAGGAGTCATGTTCTCAGGGACAGCTGATACGCCCGGGCCCATGTCTTCCAACTGTCCCTCATGCTTAGCTGTGCTATTTGCTGTATACGTGGTTTTTTTGTTTGTTTGGGTTTTTTATTTGTTTGTTTGTTTGTTTTAGATGCTTACCAAAGTGCAGGGAAATGGCAGAGAAGGGACAAATTCATTTCTAAAGATGGCTTATGGCTTATTATATTCTACCTTCTAATATAGTGGGTGTTTTGTTTTTTTTTTTTACACGGTCAAGATTTGCCACACATTAATCTGTACCTTATACGATAGTGTAGGTATTTAGGTTCTCTTTGGCTAAGATAAAATACTTGTTTTCTATTTGGGATATTGGGACTAGGAAATGAGAGCACCAGCATTTTCCCTTCATTTCACTGTCCTTATCACAGCCTGACATGCTTAACCACTCACTGCCTAGGCAGCCACAGGCATTTATTTATTCCACACATATTGTCCACCTAGTGTGCGCTAGGCTCTGGTATAATAGGTGTTAAGATTACTGGGTGAACAACATGAATTTGTTTTCTGTTCTCTAGAAGGTTTGTTGGAGATTGTGAGCTATCAAAGATAGTGATCAACTAAATGAAATGATTATAAACTGTTGCAAGTGATACAAAGAAAATAAACCAAGTGCCATGAAAATAATTACTTGAGGTGGAGTAGGCGCCCTATTTCTATAGGTCTCTTGGAGGAGTCGCCATTTCAGTTTAGAAGGAAACGCTTTCCTGGATGTTGGTTTATAGTTAAAAAATTTTTTTAAAAGACTTTATTGGGGAATTGGGGGAGGGGAACAGCTTTGGGGAATCAGGGAAGGGGAACAGACAAGTTGCTGTCCTTTTGTTCTTCAGTCTAGTTGTGGAGGACATTGCTTCACTGGCCCAAGTTGGCACCATCATTGTGCTCTTCCCGGGCCAGGCAGATCAGTCGCTGGCTTCTGGATGGCAGCTCACGCTGGCTGCTGGCTACACACGGTAGCCATGGCAACCCACTGCAGCAGGGGCTGCAGCCTATGACTTGGCCAGCGACTCATGGCAGCCCAGCTCCAGGTCGAGCTGTTGTTCAGCATCTTAGCTGTAGAAGGCAGTGTCACTGGCCCTCATATGTGGGATCCGAACCAGGGCCCTCTGGTGTCCCAAGCCAGCTCTTAACCAATGCGCCACTCGGCCAGCCCTGGGTAATTCTAATGTGAAGCCAGGTTTGAGAAACCCTACCGTAGAGAAGCACTCACACCTGTGAATCAGGAGCCTGTATAAGGATGTTACTACAGCATCGTTCTAATAAGAAAAAGATCACAACATAAATGCAATATATACTGATATGGAAAGATCATAAAGACATAAAAATAGCAAGTTGCAGGATATGATGTATAGTTTGATACCATATATAAATGTACCTACAAATATTTACATAATTCTATATGCCCATATGAATGTATGCCTGGATTGGCTACTATTCAGATAAGCAAGAGAGGAGTTGTGGGACCTTCATAAAGAACCAAGCTGAGTGTTGACCGAGGGACGGTAGGGAAACATTAGGAAGACTTTACTTCCCATGATGCCTCAAACAATGAAGCATGATTTATGATATGAATTTGAGAGCGATATCACTGTGCTTCCCAAAATGTTCATGTCTATGTGTGTTGCAGAGGAAAGGTGACAGTAGAAAGGGGCTTGGCATCTGGAAAGAGAAGCTACGGAGAGCTCATTTCACAATCTCATTCATGGAGATGCTCTTCCTTTGGTGGTACTGTCCCTTCCTCTTCTCTTCTACAGTTACGCTCGATCTGTGTATCTCTGGGATACATACCCTACACACACCCTACACACACCCTGCACACACACACACTCACACACACACACAAACACACACACACCCCACACATGCACACACCCTCCCACACATGCATGCACACACACACACACCCCACACATGCACACACCCTCCCACACATGCATGCACACACACACACACCCCTTTGTTCAACAACCAAGTGTAGCCCTGGGAGATGAGAGCCTCATCAGCACCAGAAATTCGATGTGTATTTGTTCCCTCCTACAAATCATTTTGCACAAGTAATTGAGATTTTTTTTTGGTGTGTGTATTCTCTGCAGATATAATTATTCAAAAACATAGACATTTATTTTGTATTTCACCCAATAGTGGGACCATTAAAGGTGTTTAGTAAAGTTTTGTTGAATTAGAATGGGACATATTATCATAAACCCCTTATACATTCTGAAAAGAAAAGGTCCTGTCAATTAAGTATGTATGTTGCAAAAATGTGTCATGACTTTTCTGACAACCCAATAGTAAATAATAATTGTGAAAATTTGAAGTTCTTCATATGGAATGTCTTTTTCATTTGTTATAATCACTTTTTTGTTATAACGAAGTGCTCTATTAGGTTTAAAAGTTTGTATCAATTTTTTATTTGATATATCTCTTTAGGTAAAATAATTAATGTGGATGTGTGAAAAATTAATGTTCGTATATGTGTAAATGGAAAGATGTTAATAATTGTTATTTCTGAGTGGTAAAATTTTGCATGAATTTCCTTTTGCTTATCTATATTTCCAATTTTCTCTGTCACCTCAGTTTACTTATATAATGAATAAATAATGCAATAATTTAAACAGCCAACAATAAGGTTTAGCTATAAGTATAATGTACAGAGTTAACGTAAGAGCCCACCTGTTAAAGTTTCACTTAAGGGTCAGGATTTCTTTCCCTTACACTGTTATAGCTCAGTTTGTGTCAGTGTGATAATATGTGAAAATGTGCCAAAGACATCACTTGAAATAAATGGGCTTCACCTAATTCCATGCCATACCCGACACTTCTCTAGACTTTAGCCCTTAGTCAACATATGCACTGCCCAATAATTTGCTTACCAAAGCTCTTCTATCACCTGCAATTTATTTCTGTCTGAGTTTTGTCTATAAATTACAATCCACATTTTGTCTTTATGGAAATCACATCTTCTTATTGACTTTTCACTTAACAAATTGAATAAAAAGTACAGTTCATGGTTCTGAATCTCTCAAGCCTAATAAATAGCATTTATTAAACCACACACTATTCTAATCACAATTTGCCCCATCAGGAATCAGACTGTATTTGTGATTTATTCAGATAATGGTTATGCAGTTCGTGAAGCCCAACCTCAAAGCTAAAGCAAGAGGTGAATGGTTGAATTATTCCTCTATTAGACTATTGACTAGAGAAATCTGGTTTAATTCTCACTACCTATGTGACCATTGACAATTACTTTAGCTTCAGAGACGCTTTAATATATAATGAGAGGAATGGATGAGGTAAGATCCCATAGCTCTTTTTACTGCAAAATTCAGATTTTTACTTTTTTAAAATAGCATCATTATTATTAATGGCCATCTATTGAGTGTTAATGTGCATTTTCATCAATCCTGACAACAGCGCTGGGGTAGATATATAATTTCCACTTTCGGATAAAATAACTCAGAAAGGTAAAGTAATACATGAGTTACACACAGTAAAAATGTCAAAACCAGAAATGGAACCTGGTTTTGATGTAATCTAAAGCATAAGCTCTTAACTATTGCTTCCTATTGGGTGATGGAAGGATAATTACATGTGAAAAACTATGTGGATTATGCTTCAGCTCTTCAGTGATGATAGAATTAAATCTTCGCTTATAAAAAATGACCCACTTTACAGTTACGTTTCAGACAAGGGGCAAAAAGACGGAACAGAACTACTGGGACACTAGCGATGCTGATGGCAGACACCTTGGGAGTACTGGGAACCAAAATGGAAGAGAGCATATAATAGTGACAGAATCACACTCCTGGCAGTTATTATCCAGAAAGAAAACTTATACTTATATGATCATTCATTAATGGAATCATTATCTATGGAACTTGGAAGATGAATTCCTAATGACAGCCAACAGGCTGGGTGTGACCCGGTTCCCATTGCCTCCCTCGTCTCCCTTCACTGCTCATGCTGGAGTCACACTGACCTTCCTTGGTCAGGGCCTGTCATTGCTGTATCCTTTGCCTGGAATACTTCTCCACACGGCTTTTCATGGCTGCCTCCTCAGATCATTTAGATTTCAGTCCTAGTGTCACCTCTTCAGAAAGACCTTTCCCAACTGTGTTAACTTAAGCAGTCCCTATCCTGGTCATTCTTCTTTAGGCCAGCATTCAGTTTTATTTCCCTATATTCTTTATAAGTTCCACATTTTTAATTTGTTTTCTAATATGTTTAGAAAGTGAGCTCCATGAGCTCTGTCTGGTTCTACACTGAATCTCAAGGTAGCCGCTCATAGTAAGCTCAAAACAAATATATATTGAATGGATGAATAAATGAATGAAATAATGTTATAGGTTTTGGCAACGTCCAATTATAAATAAATGACCCAAGACAGTTTGAGGCACCCAAATTAGGAAGAACTTGGGTAGCTAGATGCAAAGAATGGTAATGAGTGGAGAATTGACTATTAGAATTATGGACAAAAAAAGGAGTTCTATGGAAAGGAACTTCACAAGTTGATCTGATCATAAATTTCTAATTGGGCAGGTCATGGTGGGTAGTCATGCTCCAGGTATATAACTTCTCTAGTGAAAGATTTACCTGTGCCTTAAGCATGCTCTGTCCATTGTTTCTGTGCATCTAGGACCTAGGTTAACACACCTTGGAAAAAAACTGAAACCACCCTCAAGAGAGCACGTAATCTTGTTAACTATCCTATAATCCAATCCCTGCTTTGCTTTCTCCCACCACCATGTAATCTTCCTTACAGTCCCTCCTTAATGTCGAATGTATTAAAGAAGCTGCAAAACTGTTATTCTCTGAACCATTTGAGATCTCGCTCCCTGGCATATGTTCTCAGTTTGGTTTAAATAAACTCTTACAAAAATTCTCTACAGATTTGGGTGTTTCTTATGTGAATAGAACTCATTCTGAAAAGATAAAAGCTTTGGCATTTTATTTAATCGAAGGAAAGGGAAATGGTGGCTTAAAAGCGATTTTAATTATTATGTAAAATGTCACTATTAAGAGAATAGTCATTAATTGTTCTTCATAGAAGACTAACTGGGATGAGTGAAAAGATTTTCAGTTTAAAATAAATAATTTACCAACTGGGGATTATGAGATACTCCAAAAGTGTTCTGCAATATTGTAAACTATTTTCTCCTACAAATAGTTAAGTGTTCTAGTGCAAGCTTGCTAAGGGACTAGGAGTGGATACTAAAGATGATTTAAAAAAATTTATTTACTCTCCTTTCATCACTAGTTTTTTACTAGTGTTATTTCTGTAACACTTAATAAATCCCTGTGTAAGTAGGAGACTGGTATTATTTTCCTCCTTCTGTTCTTAGAGTTACCTTATTAGAGGTCACACAACATCCAGGACAAGCTGGGGCCAGTGTGTAGCAATCTTGTCTTCTGAGGGAGATGGTGAGCCATGTGGAAAAGGAGTCAGTACGATTCTTTACATGGTTAACATGCTGCTTCCCTTGGAGGTGGGGGTATAAGGTTTCTCAAAGAAGGACATTTATAGTGATTAAAATTACTCATAGCTTGCTTCATTGTGTAATTCTGATACTGTAGTATGTGATTCTGGCAAGAGGGAAGTATGAAAGGGACAGAAAATCCCAGACAGTGGCACAGAAAGGCACAGATGCTACCTCAAGAAAAGGTGCCGTGGCAGCAGGAGAACGAACGCCCACTGATTGGTCAGACTCTTGGTCAGGAATGCCTCTTGGTTACCTCGAGAAGGAGAGCTGAGAACACAAAAGCCCAAGGTCAATGACTGTCCATTAGCCCACTATCATTCTGTGATATTTAGCATAGCTCCAAGAACAAACTGGCAGAATAGGCTTTTGGTAGTTGATATTTTTCTGGGAAATAAAGTGCAAAGTATCTTCCAGGACGAAGACGTTAAGAAGAAATTCTAAATGTGTGCATGAAAGCCGGTAAATCCACTCCTAGGCACGCGCCCTACAAAAATGCCTACATATATGTGCCTAAGATGTACATAAACATCCTTAGTGATGTTACTCACAATATCGAAAACTGGAAAGAACTCAAATTTGTCTATCAACAGCAGAAAGGATAAGGAAAGTATGGTCTATTCATACAATGATATATTACACTGCAGTAAGAATGAACAAACTCCTGGTAAATTTAATAATGAAGATCAATCTCACATAGTGTTGAGTTAAAGAACTCAGATTAAAAAAAAACACAATGTATACTGTACAATTCCATTCATATAAAGTTCAAAACCAAGGGAAACTAATGATGGCCTTAGACGAGAGGAGGGCGATTACTTCTGAGAGGAGAGTGGGCTAGTGATGGTGAGTGAAGGGGCCGGTGGTCACACGAATATGTTCACTTTGTGTTAACTCATCAAGCTGTACACTTAAGATAGTTGCACTTCCTGAGAGTATGTTATACTTGAATAAAAAGTTCAATAAGGAAATGAAAGAATACTTCCCCCCAATGTAAAATGCGTGGCATTGGGTGACATCGAAGGGACAGAGTGACCCTGTTTTCATGCGTGTTCCGGGAGCCTGGGGGTGGCTGTCTTCATTTTGGAGATGTGCAGCAACTGCAAGGACAAGAATAGCTTGTGGCTGACAGCACATCTGCTTCCTCTCGTCCTGCTCAAGGTTTTCTAATTCGGGCCCAGGAGACGATCCATGTCTCCAGGACACACTGTGGCACGGTAAGCATTCTCTAGGGACCGGCAGCCTCAGCCTGTGCATTTGGAGTTTTACATGAGGGGACGGCACAAAGGGCGTGCTGGTCCCGCTGTAAACTGGCACCAGCACTTAAAAAATGCGAGACACCTGTTCTTCTGAAGTATAGTTTTCATTGTGAGATGTTTAGCTTTTTAATTGCCTGATACATTTTTTTTTTATCTCGAAAAATTGTGGACTTTTCTGACATAGAGGAAGTTGGGGCCAGAAAAGCGAGGAAGAAGGCAACATGGAGTGACAATGGCCCTTTCCTCAGCTTGTAATGAACTATGTGTAGTCAAGACCGAGCACATGTATTGATTCTCATCAAGTGGGAGTCTTTACAGAGGGAGAATGTTGTCTGCCCAGGAGGCGAGCCCTATGGGGACCGTTCACACTGCACTCTTTCAAATGAACAGATTAAATCCCTCATAAAATGCTTCTTCTGACATATCCGAACTGTGTATATTAAAATCCCTCGGTACCCTTTTGGCAGTTAGGATTCTCATACCTTTCGTGCAGCACCGCCTGTGTACTGGCAGGCAAGGTGATTTTTATCCCCTTTTCCTTGGAATGTGTAAAAGAAGAATTAGATTGCTGTTTGTTGAAATAGACTGTATATCTCACAAGTCCCATTTCAATAATCTTCTGGCGGCAAGAATGAATTTGGGCTTGGAAAGGGCATTACGACATGGCTAAATAAATAGCACCAGGTCCCTTAACACCTGGCCAGCCAGCAATGTTACAATGTGACTTCAAGGCTTTACATTTCACAGCCTCTTTCTTCAGCAAACAGAGTCGGAAAGGTCTTATACAGAAACAGAATTTTAAGTCTGAACACTCAGGAAACTTGGTCTTCAAACATAGTCTAAAGCTGTCACATAATCCCCAGAGAAGTGCCAGAAACTTTCCAACTAAATCTTTTGTTATTTGTTTGTTTCCAGTAATTGTTAAATCCAATAGGCCTTAGGTTTTCTTCACATTTAGTTGTTTGAGATGTATACATAGTCTTGTACATTTCTCCAGCCTTAAGCCTGAACTTTGCCATCACAGGGATACAGAGAATGTCTGGAGTATGGGCGTTGATATTGCAAGTTGAGAAACACAAGATATCCTGGCAAAAGGAGGAAGACCTTTGGTTAGGGCTTGGAGGAGCAAGGAACCAGTGGGTTCTGAATGCTCAAGTTGAATGTGTGGTTTGATCCCAGTTCTTCCCTCAAATTATATTTCTTTAGGTGTGAATGAGAGGGACTCTCTAAAGCAGGCCTTGTTTGTGAGTGGAATAATTTTTATGGTTTTAATTTTAATTTTTTAAAATTAAACTTTATTGGGGGTGACAACGGATAGTAAAATTACATAGGTTTCAAGTGTACAATTCTGTACTACATCATCTGTATACCACATTATGTGCACCTTGTCACAATGGTTTACTTTTCATAGAACATAGAAGAAAAGTGGATGAGCTCCCACTTCATTTCATGCTCCTCTCGTCGTCACACACAGGACCCTTGTCACTCTGGCCTTTTTCAGTTCACTCGTTGTGTCTCTGGATCCCAGGACCTTTGGATATGCTGTTCTCTCTCCCCAGGCTACCCTTCCCACCTTTCTTTTCCTATCCTTCAAGTCGTAGTTTAGATGTCATCTCTTCAGAGGGGCCTTACCTATCACACTATCTACAGTAGATTCTACTGCCCCCATTCCATATGCAACACTTCATTGGATGGACTCACGGCATTTATAAGAATTTGAATTACTGGTTTTCTTGATTGTTGTGCAGTTCCCTTATTGTTATGTAAATTCCATGAGGCAGCATTCATGGCTATCTTGTTAACAGTTGTGGTTACCTAATTTAGCGCAGTATCTAACATATAGTATGTTCAATAAATATTTGTTGAAGAAGTGAATGAATAAACTTATTTTGGGTACTACATTTTTCTTTTTACTGTATTAGGTTTTTCCTGGAGCTAGTGTCTTAGATTTTTTTTTTTCTCTCCTGTCTGGGAGACTGTCAAAGTCCTTAAGAAAAAAAAAAAGTATATAGAGAAACATTTATTACAGTTTTGGAGAAAGGAAGAATGAGAGTTGCTCTTATTTCCTCTTCTCAATCCTGTATTTGTTATCTATTGCAGCATAACAAATTACCTCAAAACGTAACGGCCTAAAACAACAATAAACATCTATTAGCTTACACAATTTCTATGGAGCAGGAACTCAGGACCAGCTGAAATGAGTGGTTCTGGCTCAGAGACCCTCATGGGGTTGTAGTCAAGATATCAGCAGTCCTCTGCAGGCTTGCCTGGGGCTGGAGGGTCCACTTCCAGGGTGGTCCACTCATGTGGTTAGCTCATAGGGGCTGGATATTGACAAGAGGGCTCAGTTTCTTGCCATGTGGGTCTTTCTGAATGGCTGCTTGAGTGTCCACAAAATGGCAGCTGGCTTCCCCCACAGCAAGTGATGCAGGAGAGCAAGCTGAAGCTGTATTGTCTTCTTTATGACCTAGCTTCGGGGGCCACCCATCTTCATTCTCAGTCTACTATTTGATACTCATCAGTTCTATTCAATATGGGAGGGGGACATAAGGGAGTCAGCATCAGGAGGCAAGAATCATTGGAGGTCATGTTAAAAGATGGCTCCCAGAAATCTCTACATGATTATGTCCTTTGGTTTCTGGGTTTTTCCATCCTGTTTCTCTCCCTCAGTCAGTCAATAGCAACATCAGCCTTCTAATAAGGAGATATCTCAAGGACTCAGAGACTCCATAGCAGAGATCTGCGTGCATGAAAACAGTAGTATTTGTGCTTATTAGTATCAGTTTTTGCATGCACAGAGATATCCTGAGGCCTATCACTGTACCTGCATAAATAACAAATACATAGCAGATTCTCCACAAATACATATTTTTCTTAATGTGAGAATGAAAGAAATAAGCAAAGAGATCCATTTTTCTCCCTCATGAAACCTGAGGGCTGGTTCTGTGCTGTGACTTACATACACAATTGCCAGCCTTCAGAAGCACACACTAATTTTAATAAAAAAGAATTAAACATGCCATTATCTTTTAATTTTCATAGTCTAGGTAGGCGCCTATCAGACTTGAAGCCCAATCAACACAGACCAGACGATTCTCTCACTTTCATTCATGGGTAGTTTTATCACTTCTCTGGTTAAAAAAAAAAAAAAAGTATTTGCATTTGGTGAAATTTAGTCTCATCATTAAATTTAATGCCTAATACACAGAATGGGTAATTTTAAATCCTCTACCTACTTGCCTTAGTCATAATCCATCTCTAAAACTATTCTATAAATGTGATCCTTGTGGGCCCAACTACTATCATTAAATTTATATCATATTTATTTATAAAATGCTTTTGGAATTTAAAAGATATCTACAGGCTAGTAACCTATCCAAGTTATCTTTCCTTAAAAAGTTCAAACTGTAAGTTCCAACTTTAGCAATGGAGCATCAAGTGACATGTTATATCGTAAGAGTGCCACTTATTATGATTCTCATTAAGCGATTTGGTGACTAGGCTTTGCTAAAGAGATTTTCTAGAGCACTGCCAGAAAATAAAAATTAAGAACTTTCATTCAGTACTTGTGGGAGTATACAGTTATGGGATAACTACTTTGTAGATCAGTTTAGCGGTATCTAGTGCAGTTGAAATTGTATCTATCCCATGGTCCAGTAATTTCAGTCCTGGGTATATATTAGGAATACTCAACCACAAGGGCATGAAAATGTACACTGCAGCATTGTCATATGAAAAATTTGGAAAGCATAAAAAGTAAAAATGTAAATGCATGACCATATAAACCATTAAATTATGAAATATTGATATGATTCATACAATGAAGTATTGTACAGTAGCAAAAAGAAACAAAATAGTACGTATATTAACATAGATGAGTCTTATGAACATTACATTGAAAGATAGAAAGCAAGTTGTATAAGTGTATGTAGTACATGATTCCATTTGCATAGCTTAAAACATGAAAACCAATATTATATGCCATTTATGGCTAAAAAGACAGAATAAAAATACAACAGTGTTAATGAAAATGACAAATCTCAAATTTAGTATAGAAATTTTTTTGTAAGAGAGTGGGAGAGTAAATGGGATCTGGGGTTGGTAGATAGAGGGAATTAATTGCAGTTTCAATGATTTATTTCTTGTGCTAGATGGTAGGCGTATGGTTTTTGTTTCATTATTTATACTTTGCAGGATATATCATAATTTAAAAAAATCCAAATGAAGTGCTGAAATCTTTTGAGAACTTTAAGCTTGATCTCTTGATGGTGAGAATTAGTATAGGGTTATAACAATACCCAACATGTGTGCAAACATTTATGCAATATTTTTTACTAGAGTTTCCTCTGCTGCTTCCATCATTGGCTTCATGTTTTATCCAGGTGATCATTTAGTGTAAAAACAAATGTACTCCTCCGTCACTTTCATCTGTAAAAGTGAGTTGGTTGCATTAGATCATTTTGGGCCTAAGGTATTGTTTGGCTATAATATTTGATTTAGGTATAAAAATTTGGGTTTTGAAAACAAAAACCCTAGAAAATAAATCCAGGTGTATAAAATGGAGGATTCACTTCTTAAGAATTTCTCAACTGCTTTTCCCATGTATTTTAAATAATCTTTAAAATATAAACATTCAACAAATATTTGTTCTGCTCTTTCTGTTTGCATTTCTAATGCTGCAAAAGAGTTCAGGACAAGGAAGGGAGGAAGAGATGAAGGAAGGGGTACTCTGAGTGCGGCTAGCTTTTTTTTCTCTGTATATGATGTAGTTGCTGTACTTTTATCACTAGGCAAGTGCTTAGAGATTTGCAGATTAAATTTCTGTAAGTGCTTTGGGATTTCCCTCCTATGGCCTTTGCGCATTCTGCCCTTCATTGGAGAAATACAGGTCTTGGTGTTTGGCATTGGCTCTCCTGGAGTGGCTGTGTTGTAAGTTCTAATAATTAAATATATTGTATATATTTATGATCTTTAGAAAACAACACCCCAATGTTCACAGAATGACATTTCCAGCATGATATCTGTCAGGAATACAGGGGAGGAAAAGCCTAGTGAAAACTAAATCTCAGATACAAGGACATACTCGTAGCTGTCCCAAGTTTCATTGAAGCATTGGTTCTCAACCTTGGCCACACATTGGAATCACGTGGGGAGCTGTAAAAATGAAATCAAACCCAACCCAACCCAACCCAACCCAACCCAACCCTGATGCCTGTTCTCATTCCCAGAGATTCTGATTTGTGTAGTATGGATGCAGACTGGGCATCAAAACTTTAAAGAGCTTTCAGATGATTCTAATGTATAGTAGGTTTATGAAACACTACATTAAATTATTATTTTTTTCTGTATGAGAGGGCCTGAAAATGTGATTCAAAACTCATTGACTCCTAATTCACATATAGTCCTAGTCAGTGTTGAATCAGTTTATGCAGATTGAAGGTAACTAGTTAAAGGTGAACGCTACCTAAAGCCAGGCCCAATGTAGACAAAAATGAGAGCTTTCAGCCAGAATGCAAGGAAGGAGGGGTAATGTCCATTCTTTCCTCTTGTGCGAATAGAAGCAGAAACCTAGTGCCAGTACCCCTGGGTATTAGTACTTAGTGCTTTGGGCACAGTGAACATTTAATCCATATTCATTGACTACATGAAGGAACACATGAATAAGAGAGAAATATTGACTAAGAGGAATACTCATGATCATGAGAACTAAAATCACCTTGCAATTCTACGCATTTAACATTTCTGAAACACAGAAGTTGAAAGTCCTACTTGTATTTCTATTCTATTTATTCCCCTGGCATTTGTAGAAAGGCACGATATTTTTGTAATGTTGATTTTCCCTAATCCTAAACAGGAATGGAGATGGCAGGTCATCTCAGTTCTGGTTTAGGTCACTTATCATTTAATTCCCTCCCAGGAAGCTAGAAAATGGGTCTTCACAGCTGTCCCATGATTAATATTCAATGTCCAATATTCAAGGACATTTCAAGATGAGATATGCTTCTTTTTATTTGTTTACTTTCTCAGTTACAACCTTAACTATTGAAAAGATCATTTGATGACTGATAGTTCTGGGGCTAGCTAGTCTTAATTTCCTTACCAATTTGGGAAGCAGGTTCCATTTCCCACTCCCCTATGCTTTCACCTCTGCTCTCTGCCCCACACTGCTGTAAACTTGTTCACAGAAGATGGGCTTTCGCTTTAAGACAGTGGTTAGCTCCCCTACATTAATACTGTTAAAGGAGCTTCGTCTCAGGATATTTACACCACCTCAGGTTGAATTAAGTTCTCTTTAACCTTCCCAAGGGGAGGCAGGAAAATACTGAAGTGCCTACTTCCCTTATCCCTCTGCTAAATCAATACTGCACTTGACTCATTCTGTGCAGTATTAGAAAACATTTTTCTCAACTAACGTCGAAGACGATCAGACCAAAAAGTCAAGTGCCTGAGTATGTCAGACAAACGAGGACAGGGGGAAGAAAAACACAGGAAATAATTTTGGTTGACTATTTTTCCTTTTTACATGAGTCCTGTTGTCATGATACACTTTCTGTTTCCTTTGGGTCCCCAGTACAGAAGAGAAGAAAGGCATAAGAAATGTTTTCTTTTACTTTAAAAATAGAATTACTGCCATTCATTTGCTTTAGGAAGTCTTATTTTTTATGTTAAACAAAATTTTTAGCAGAAAAACAGTAATGGACAAAAGACTCCATGACATAAATCCTTGGGTTATTTTTTTTAAGTTAATTTTTTTCTGTTTATAAAACTACACCTGCTCATTGTAGAACATTTAAATAATGAAGTCTATAATTTTCCATAATTCCACTCCTAGCAATAATAGTTTAGCATGTAATTTTCAAGGTTTTTCCTATACATAATCTAATATATATAAACATGTGTATATATATGTGTATATATATATATATTTATATAATATATATAATATAGTAATGATGGCATTTTTTATAAAAACAGATTGTATTTTACACATTGCTCTGCAACTTTCTTTTTCATTGTTCACAATATATACTTGTTAGCTTTTCATCTACACTGAAAGTTGTATTGCCAGTTCTCGGTCACTTAATACAATAAATACGTGTCAAGTTTCCATGTAGCAATTGAATTCAAAACCTTACCCGCAGGCACTTGCCTGAGAAATGGTTTTGTAATCCTAATTGTTTATTTGCATTTGTAGAAATAATAGCCTGGTTCCATTTGGAAAGGCAACACAAGCATTTACTACACATGTACCATATGTTACGTGTTGGGCTGACACAAAAATGAAGAAACTGTGTTTCTGCCCCAATCTAGTGCAGGTGACAGACAGGAGTAATTACAGTCCAAAGCCATTGAGTTCCCAGCAGTGGTCTAAGTGAATTTGCTTGGTAGAATAGAGGCGGCAGACACTAATCTGGCTGAGGGGAATGGGCGATATATCGTGAAGGAAGCGCATTTTGCATTAGACCTCTAAGGTAGGGTTGGATTTTGATAAGTGGATAAGATGGTCTGGCAGGAACATTGTGAACTAAAGCATCTAGTCCTAAATGGTACAACATTCTCAAGGAAATGTGAGAGCGGAGTATGTGTGTAGAGGGAAGAAGAGGACAGAAAGTTGCAAAGATATCTCTGGGCTAGATGGTGGAGGTCCTTACATGGAAGGCTAAGGCAACTGGTGTTGGACGTAAAAGTCAAACTGATGATTTCTGATCAAGTGGTTGTCTACATCTTTCGCACACTGCTATATTACAGCACATTCCTGGTTTATAAATATCTTGATAAAAAAGTCTGAGTTCTTTTGGAGTAAGAGATCATTTCTTATGCATCTTTATAGCTCCAATATCTAGTAAAGGGACTATTATAGTGAACATTTAATAATTGTTAAATTGGTTTTTGAGTTATTTACTGAGTAACTACTATGAGCCAAGCTCTCACACATGCTATTATATTTCAGTTTATTATTATTATTATTATTATTATTATTATTATTATTGTTATTATTTTTAGCTGAACCATCCTGCCACCTGTTGGCAGCTCAGCAGCAGCTCAGCTCGGGACAGGACTTGAACCGCTGTTGCTCAGAGATTGCACTCTTGAGCAAGCTCTTAACCAACTGAGCCACTCGGCAGGCCCTCAGTCATTCTTATAAGATAGATATTATTATCCTCTTTTAAGAAATGAGGAAATATTGCTCAGAGAAGTTGAGCGTTTTGCTTGGAGTCACACAGCTAAAGGGCTATAGTTCAAGTTCAGGTCTGTCAGACAGCCAAGACCTAATTTTTTTGTGTTGTTTTGTTTTTCATTTTTTTTTCACTCTCTCTCTCTCTCATTTTCCCTTTGTTATTCCACATTAGATTCTAGTAGAAATTCCTATGTTTAGAATGAATTTCTGAGTTATGAGAGTATATTTACGAGTATGTTAGGATATACTTATACTAGAAAATGATTTGCTGTTTATCTGAAATTCCAAACTTAACTAAGTATCCAGTATTTTTATCTGCTAAATCTTGCATTCCTTCTCATGCGCAGTTAACCTGCTCCAATTAGTCCAACTGATATCTTCTTTTCCTTTCCTTTGTTTTTTGTTAACACTTCCAAATTCAACCTCTACCAGCGTAGATGTGCCAGGAAGTGCTGTGCTTCACTGTGCAAGGTTTTGCAGATTTAAAAGAAAGTGAGGGAGGCCCCTTGCATTATTTGCTTGCTCTTAATGCTGTCAGATCCTAGTGTATTTGGGAAAAGGGACTGTGATTCTATTTGTTTGTTTGTTTTTAATGGATAACCACATGTAATATAAATTCCCTCTCAGGAAATTTTGGTTAACATAAGACCCATCATGGACTTTGGGTCAACCCTGTGTTTAAAAGCTGCTGTGGTGTGCACTAAAAGGGGTACCAGTTATCTGCTTCCTGGTACTCATAATGAAAACTTTTATTCTACTTTCTTACCTATAAAAATGGTGAAGTATTTTATGCATATAGAAATACAGGAACTCATAATAAACTCTACATATACTCCTACATCTTGCTTTATACATTCAGCATTGTTTTTGAGATGTATCTACTTTGATACATGTTGCTCTAATTCATTCATTTTTAGTGACTGTATAATATTTCACGGTGTAAATGTACTATAACATATTTATTTTCCTGTTGATGTTGAGATGAGCATTACTATGTATAAGTTCTTGTATACCTGCAAGAGTTTCTTTAAGATATATAGAATGGACTTGCTTGTTCATAGGGTACAGGCATCTTCAACTTTGCTGGATATTAATGGTTTGACCTCCAAAGATGGACCTCAGCTGTATCCTCCTGTCATGTATGAGAGTTTCCAATGCTACAAATTCTTACCCAAACTCGAAAACGTCACGCTTTTAAAGCACCTGTCAGTCTGAATGGGTATAAATTAATATAGCTTTTTATTTTAACTTATGTTTCAAATATTAACGAGGCTGAGCATTGCTAGTAATATGCTAATTGACCATTTAGATTTGCCTTTTGTAAATGGCCTGGATGTATCCTATGTCTATTTTATGACTAGGTTTTTTTTTGTGTGTGTGTATGTGTGTTTTTCATATTCATTTGTGGGAACTCTTTATATATTCTGAATATAAATAATTTTCATATGATTTGTAGATATCTCCTCTCAGTGTGTTGTATATCATTTTATTCATGTGTTGTATACAGGTTTTTAATTTTAAAGTTGCCAAATTTATTCATTTTTTACTTTTATAGTTTGTGCTTTTTGTTTAAGAAATCGTTTTTAAGAAATCTTATAAATCTAAGTTCTTTCATTTTTTGTACTTTTTAATATTTTTTATATTTCTATATTTTTTAGTATAATATAAAATAGGGATACATTTTTAACATGTAAATAATAAAAAGCTCTAGACTAGGTATGGAGCAGTCCATTTTTTCCCCTACAACACTTCTAAGAAACAAGTGTCCGTATATCTGAGAATGTTTCTGGAATGTCTACTGTGCTTCTTTCGTTTGTTTCTCTATGCCTGTGCTAAAATCTCAAGGGCTACTCACTGTAATTGTATCATAACCATGCTATACAAAAGGATGGTTTTCCCAATGGTTTCATCTGGGAAAAATATGATATTCAAGTGTGTTGATGGTTGTGGTTAAATTAAAATACATTTAGTACTAAATGTATGATCCATAGAAGAAACCAAGCACCTCCTTATTCCCTCCATTTCTCTCATTTTTATATCGTAGAGAGGAAATTAGACTTTTGGCTAAAAGATCTCTTTCTCTAAATTGAAGCTTTGCAAAGAGCACTTAGGGTGCTTGAGGGTCACCACTGATGAACAACTTGGAATTAGACTTTTAATATTCACAGAACATGCCTATGCTAAGTGACATGATTGTAAAATATTCTAGAAGCCAACCTCATAGTGCTTTCTGTAGCATTAAGTGATTCCAGGGAAATCCTACTGAAGAAGGGGGATTAGAGTCACTAGTAACAACTTTGCATATTTCATCTCACTCTAATTTTATCAAAAAATGAATCCAATATATATAAAACTTTGTCTTTGAGTGTTGATTACATTTTCTTCATTTATTTTTCCCCCCCATTTTTGCAAGTCACCTAGAAGTTTTACACCCATTGTTGGATAATTTGACATAAGGATACTTACACATATATTTCACTATGAACTTGAATATTTAAGCAGTTTCTACTGGCTTCCCCCCTGAGAAAACTGAATACTTAAGTACACATTTACCTTCTCTCTCTCACTTCCTAGAATTTTTTGATACAACCTGGAATTTTAGGTCCAGAAGGAAGTTCATGGATCCCCATTTAAGGTAATCTCCTGTATCAATCTGGAGAGCCACGCAAGATTGGGATTCTTCCCACAGTTATTGCTCCATTCCCTTCTTCTCACAACCATCTCACCTTTTGATTGAGGGCAGTTTAGTGTGACTGGGAGGGACAAGAGAGAATTCCTTCTGGTTGGCTTCTTCTGTGCCTGTGATAAACAGTGACCAGTTCTCTACTTATTATTGTTATTATTTTTTAGTTGCTGTATTTCCTGCAGAATTTACTCAAAATGTCATGTCTTCAGTGGGACTCAAGCTTCTCTCAGAGATAGTAAAGACCATTCATATTTATATTCAGGAAACACCCCAAGGTACTGGCTGTTGTCAAACTGGATTGGGGGGTTCAGAACTTGGATAGATCTGGAAGTAGTGCTTAACAAATATCTGTTGAATAAATAATGCATGAGTTCCAATTAACGTAGGGATAGGGGGTTAAACTGTAATTGGGTTTCCTACATTATCTGAGCAAATGCCAGCTCATGAAAAATGCCTCAATTCATCATTGCTACTTCCCTTGTCGACAGGTTTCTAGTTAAGAATTCTTAGTGGTTTCTTAATTAATTTCATAGTGATCTCATATCCAACAGTTGCAGGTTTTTTTCTTTATTTGAAGTCAGTTTATTTAGTAAAATGATGCTAATCAATATAGACAACTTGTAGTGAGAATTAATATGTACCCACAACCACTTAAATATTTTTAGAACACCTAGTAAGTGGTTTTAATAACTAAATTTGATGACAAATATTTGTAAAAACGTGAAGGTCTCTGAAAGCGTTAATATTTAACATGTAGTGTGGAACCCTCTAGACATGCATAGTCTCTTTCCAATTGGACCATTTGAGGCAGTGTAAAGTTCTCTTTCAAATACAGTACTATTACATTTAATTGAAAGCTATTGGAGAATGCAATGGGCTTAAACTGGTATTTGTGTAATCCTAAAATGCATCTTGTTCATTGTGTGAGAGATTCAAAGGGAAAAGGGGCAAAGCTGCAAAGCTCTAGCTATGGTATGAAAATGAACACCTGCAGAATATTTCTGAGCTCCCTTTCCTGAGTCTACTTGTTCTCTGTTTTTAGAGATTATGTGAACAATGTTCTTTTCTTTTAAGCAGCTCAGAATAAAATGAGTGAAGGGAACAGTCCAAGAAATGATGCTGAGAAATGTTCATAGCAATAAGACAAGTGGAATTAGGAAGACTTTCCTACTAGGAATCGAGATGGCTCAGAAATTATGCTGTTTTATTTCTTTAGTACTCATCAGTGTGGAGGCTAGTAGCTGTATGATCTCAATGTAATTAATTAATATCTTTTGGAAGCTGGTGTCACCTATTTAATCATCATTTTAACAAATGCAATGGTGATATGATTGTAGAATTTGTAACATTTTGTACTTGCCCTGGGAAGTTTGAGTATGAATTTTATCAGCATATATACCAGTTCATTTTCTTTCTCTCTTCTCTGTCCTAACTATGGCTCAGACGGATATTTAAATAATAAGAACTATTACTCATGGACAGGAATGAGTGTCTAAGGTGTGTGTGGCACAACATGAGGCTACAGGTGTGAACTGGGATTTGACAACCACTGCATGGCCACCTTGCGAGAACCTTGGGGGATATTCCCGGCCTCCGAATGACTTATTACCCTCTAGGGATTTGACTCTGAATCCTTCCTCGTTTCTTACCTTACTTTGCTTTGTCAGATTAATGTGAGTTTTAATGACCCCTTTCACTCCTTTATCTTAAGGTCTAGATTTGATGCAGGTGAAAAGGACCTGCTTCTTTTTCGCTTTGCCAAGGTCTTTATGAGGCCAAGGTCTCTACCTTTAATAGCTAGAGAAAGAGGTGAGGAAAAATACAGAAAAAAACAGAGAGACGTTTTTAATTCCCCAAACAAAATTGTCCTGAAGCTCGGTTCCCCTTTATGTGGTTCTAGCCAGGTCTTCCCTAACATCCAAAAGTGGATGAGAGACACCTCTGGGCCCCACTTACCATACCAGCCAGCTTCAAGGGAGAGAGAGGAAAGTCATAGAAAGAACACCATATAAGGGGGAGCTCTGCAAGGAATAGAGTTCTACAAGAAAGTGTTTGCCCTACTGACTTTTCAATAAACCTTTATGACTTAGTACGGGGTTCATGTATAGGTCTCTTAAGACTCCATTTTCCCCAAGGCTTATTACATCTTAGCTATTGCTTCTGGGGAGAAAGGTGGAGAGAGGGAGGAGGAGGGAGTTCAGAGTTGATCCTTGGAGGGGCACTTTTATTGCTGTTTCACCAATGCAAGCTGAGTGTTTAAATATGTAATGCAGAACATGTATCAAGTATATGGACTGTAATTTAATTTTAAATACTTGAAACTTTAGAACATGGAGAGGATGATAAACAGGGAGATAGTTTCCTTTAACATACACCCTAAGGATAGGAATGCTCATTACATCACTGGTTCTTCAGCGTTTAAAAAACGCTCTTTTGGAGTCCATTTCCAGAGGCAATAAGTACTTTACATGTTGCTGTCTGAACTCCTCCTTAGAGAGCTCTTTCATTTTCATTAAGGAAGCTAAAGATGCCTTTTTTTAGTGGTGAATTGAGTGATGTTAAAGATATGTGGCTTGGCTAGAAATATAGAACAGGCACCTCTAGAAAGGGATTTATGAATATGGAGACATCAACAACTCAACACCCTTTGAAAAGGTATTCTGTTCCTAGGACCCATTTGTTTCTGGTGCGCATAGCTTAACCAGGAAGTCAGTCAACTGCCCTGGCCAGAAAACGGATGATCTTGCTGCTAGAACACCATCATATCTGCACTGGGACATCATTTGTGCAAGGTGCACATACATGTGACTAAAGGACAGTGAGCTGGTCTTCCCAGAACAGGCTGTATGCCTTTATGGATGCTTCTGTGACTGCTGAGTAGTAGATTTTTGTATGAATGACTGAATTCTGTCTGAGATTTGCTTTCCTAGATAATATGCCAACTGGGTAGCCAGGTTCCAAGGAGCTATCATCTCTCTCTGATTGTTAGAGGCTTACTGATATCCACCAAGAGGACCTACTGATCATGAAGTTCCGATTGGCTTAGGTCACTTTGCAATACTGAGAAGCGTAGTGATAAAATAAGGCACTGTAAACACAAACACTTCTTGATAGGATGACCATATGGTTTATTTTGCAAACTGAGACAATTTTGTCAATGAAAAGGGGCCCAATTAATAATTAAGCCAGAACAATAGGCATAAAATCAGGACACTCCCAGGATGTGTGGTCATCTAACTTCTTGAGATCCTATGTGTCTGTTACTGTGCTAAGTCTTAAGGATAAAAAATGAATATGTTTGCATTTATACCTGACAGGGGATGGTAAGGGAAAATTGCCCAGCAGACCGTAATTCATATTTTTACTTCATTCAATTCCAAAATTTCCATTTCCTCTACCAGACATTTTCAGTCTAAATAGGAGGACTCAGAAGCACTATTTTTCTAGGCCCTACTCTATTTCTTCCCCAGGTGAAGTCTTTATTAATCTTTGAAATCTTTGCCCCAATTCATTTAAAAATATCAATTCTGTTAAATGGCAACAAGAGTTAGAACCTACAGTTTCTAACATGAACCCATTTCTTCAGTAACTTAAAAAATGAGAAGATAAGTTTCTAAGACAAATACAAAGAATTATTTTTCTAATTTTCTTCTTTATTGAGGTGTAACTTATATAAAGTGCACAATGACTTTTTACTGCCACCTAGATCAAGATAAAGAACACTCTCGACATCTCAGAAGGCCTCCTTGGGGAGCCATTTTGAATGAATAAAGCTGATATTCAAGATCTGTCATTAAGTTTTATATTTAGTCTCAAG
>NW_017731618.1:1049377-1077220 GCF_001890085.2 Hipposideros armiger
TCTGCCATCATAACTGTCTTTGACTAGACATGTAAATAAATGCTGTTCCACCATATGATCTCACTTATACGTGGATTCTAAGGAACTGAATGGATGGGAGATATGGATGGAGATAGTCTCAGAGACACAGAGGAAAAACAGGGTTGCTAGCTGGGAGGGGGTGGGGATGAAGGAGAAGGGGAAGGGATGAGACAATACAGATTGGTAATTATAATATGGCCTCAGGGATAGAAAAAGACATTCTAGGGAATATAATCAATAGTGTTGTAAATATTTCGGCAGGGGCCAGATGGACTCATGTCTTGTTAGGGAGACCACTTCCTAGTCGGTGTAGAGGCCTGACCACCGCACTATATTTCTGAAGCTGATGTTGAATAATAATGTATGTCAACTATAATTATATATACATATAGTCACGGGACATGGAGTAGAGAGTGGGAATGGAGTCAATGGAATTGTAATAGATAAGTATGATATCGGGGGGGGGCAGGGCAATAGATTGGGAGAGGGGGGTTGTTACTTTCTGAGGGTTAAAAGGATAACTATTGCATTGTTCTGTACACCTGAAACTAACAATAAAAAAATAAAAAATAAATGCTGTTCCAGTGTAAACTTATCTATAAAATAGAAGATGGGCTTATCATTGGTTAAATAACTTGATTGGCAAATATTTTTTTTCCAGTCAATAACACGGGTTTGCAGTTTACAGCTAGTTAGGCAGATAGGAAAAGGGGAAGGACAAAGCTAATAGCAATTAGCCTTGCCTTTTACTCTTTTACATTTTGGAAGGCAATATATTAACGTGCAAAGAGAAGCTGTTTCAGGTCAGCACTGAACCAATTCTAACTATGGGAGATTTCTAGGAATCCCTGAACTGTCATTTGCAGTTATTATGGTTAGGAGTTTTTTCCTGCTATTAGGAATTCCAAGGGATGTCTACTCTGGGAAGTAAAAAGAGAAAGTTGAACCAATTATCCAATTATCTGGAGATATACATATATATATATTTAAATATTTATGTGAACCATATAAAATTATAGTTCTGTAGGTCAAAAACAGTAGAATATCAGCAAGGTAATATGTATGATTCAACCGAATATTACTGTAGTGGAAGAAAATTTGTGATTTGAGTAGTAGCTCTCTTCAAAGATGAAAGTAGGTATTCCTCTTTAATTCTAAACATGATGCTGTCTGTATAAACAAAGCCAGAGTCTATTTGCTTGGACTTTACATCCTGAGCTTGAAAAATACCCTTTGCACTCTAGTATACTCTCCCAGGAAGATGTCATTAATTTATTTCTAAGGAGAGATGGTTTTAAGTATGTCAAGACAAAGAGGTAGCCTCTGTGATGTTACAGAACAGCTGGGCACTGGGCGTCCCTCAGGACAGATATGGCGTGTGGAGTTTCTACTTGAGGAAGCGTCTCTGAGTGATAAGGCAGTATGGGCTTTACCCGTGAGAAAGTGCCAGGCCTTCAAATGGGAGCAAAGGGACTTGGGGACGAAAATAAAACTGAACCAAATGGTGGAAACATGCTCAACTCCTTAATTTATCTGATTAGAGCCAACAGGCGCCACCGTGTAGAACATTTGCTCCCACCCCAAATGCCATTAAAGCTGCAGTGGAGCTATTTCCAGGCATGCCTCCAGACTGATGGGGGATGAACTAACAGTGGATTTGGTTTCAGCTTGGAATCACTAAGAAATGGTGACAGAGTGCAGTCACTGCAAGTCTGGGGGCATTAAGTGTTCTCTGGAGCACACACCTGCCTGAAGGAGATTCCTCAGCCCCTACGGAACATTCTTGGAACCCCCAATTCCAAACCAACCCAGCTGCAACCCTGTATTACTTTGTTTTATTCTTTTAATGAAGCTTGGTTGCTTAGACTTAAGAATATTGAGTAGAGTTTGGCTAATGTGTACTAGGCTAGCTTAATGTTTAATCATTGCCTCTTAAAATTGCACTATGTTGCTATAAAGGGTACAAAAGAGGGAGGAAGCTATCTTTTGGTGGTCTGGGTTGGATAGTAGTTACCAGTAAGAGAAAGACGTAGAAGACTTTGTTCTAGGGCAGTGTATGAAATCCTGACAACCCTCCCCTGACCTTTCCCAAATCAGTAGGCCCTTGTCACCCCCTAGCCTCCACCCCCCATCAATCTGCCACTAGCTTTGTGTTCTTGAATTACTTAACCTCATGGGGACTATTTATCATATTCAAAAGAAAACATCTGAAAATCTCTAAGGATCTTGAAGGTGCTAACACGCTATGAGTATAAATGTAAAGGTACTTTTAAGGATTAAAGGTGCTGTATAGAGAATTGTTATATAAAAATCCTCCCCAAATTAGCCCTTTCAAACTCTGCTATTAGGTGACTGATCATTATCATCAACTCCATTTTACAGAAGTGGGGATTATTTTTCCAGTACTTTAATTGAAATGTTTATTGAACACCTGGGCTGAGTGCAGAAGCTTATCCAGGTTTGTTGGAACTGAATCTTATATGATTTAAGGGGACCCTCTTTCCAAAAAGGCAATGACAAATACACACAGGTGCAAAACTGAATAATTATTCAGAAGGAGAAAAGAAATCATAAGTCACGGGAGGCTTAGAGGTTTAAATTCCTTGCTTCTGAGTTCTCTGTAGGCAATTGACCAGCATTTCTTACATAGAGATGTTTCTGATTGAAATCTGCCTTCTGCTCCTTGCCTAGATAGAACATTCTGCGGCTCCCAGCAACTCCTAGCCCTCAGTGGGGCCTGAGTAAGCAGGCTCTGAAGTTTAAGCTTCATGATGCTTCACAGTAAATCGGCCTCTAAGCCCTGTAGGGAATCAAGACCCGTAAGATAGAATTCCCAGTCTCAAGATAGTGACAGAGTATTGTAGCTATTAGACTTCCCAAGAAAAGAGCTACCTGATGGTGTTTATCTACCTGGAACAGTTCCACAGGCCAGCAAAAGGATTCAAGGGATGACAATTATTTATTTTATTTAAATTTTAATTTTGAAATAAATTTAGACTGACCGAAGATTGCAAAAATAGCATGTAAGTTGCCCATATATTCTTTACCTCCCTTAACATGAACACCTTACAATGTACAACTATTGACACTAGGAAACTAACATGTTTACAAAACTATTAACTAAATTACAGACTTTATTTAAATATTATAGTTTTTCTCCAAATTTTCGCCACTAGTCTCTTTGTTTTAGGATCCAATTCCGGATCCCACTCTGCATTTAGTTGTTATGGTTCAGTGTTCTTACATGGACAGCCTCTCAGGGTCTCTTTAACTTTTGTAATTTTAACATTTTGAAGAGTGCTGCTCATTTAATTTTTAGAATGTTTCTCAATCTGTTTTGTCTGATGTTTTCTTATAATTAGATTGAGGTCATTCATTTTTGGCAAGAATACTACAGAAGTGATCTTGCGCTCCTGGAGCATGATCAGTAATATATATTTATTTTCTTGCCAAACTGCTTCAGTGTTTAGCCCTCAGGGCCTGTTCAGGCCAGCTCCTGTGTCTTTTCAACACTCCCTCAAACTTTCCCCAGCATTTCTTTACATTGTGGTGCTAAAAGATGTTCCGAGCTCATCTTGTGTTTCCCTTCCCCAGCCCTGGCATCAGTAACTTTCACAAGAAACCCAGTATCAGGCCTTTCCCGTTAGTGTGTTCTTCTCTTTGTCCCTAACATCCTGGGTCTTGGATAGGTTATTTCCTGAAACAACTCCAACACATGCATCATGAATTACTAAGAGTGGGCCTACGTATTCCTTTTCCAAACTGCAATTGTAATAGAGCCTGGAATGTGAGTTCTGGTCACTCTATCAAGGGCTGGACATGCTAAAGGACTTCTCAGCCAGCCTTTCAAGGCACTAAGGCAGTTGCTGAAGGAATAGATCATCCTTGACATTTTCCCTCCCTCATCTCCCACGTCAAATTCTCTCCCCCTCCCCCCTAATTCTCACAAGTTCATCCCTTCTGTTCATCCTTATTGCCACTTCTTGGGCTCTGGTCCTTGCCGGGCTTTCCTGAGATATGGTACGGACCACAGTGGTCTTCCTGCTTCTAGACTTTCCTTTCTCCAACCCGTCTTCCATGTGGATGCTCAAGTAGTCTTTCCGTTTGCAAATCCAGCCTTATCAGTTCACTCTGCCAAAGATAGAAGAGGAGGGCTCTTCTTCATTTCGGTGGTTTTTCTGAACCTATCATTCATGATAGGGCTCCCCAGTATGGACAACAGTGGTTCTCAAACTTTAGTGTAAATCAGAATCAGCTGGAGGGCTTCTTACAATACACGTCGATAGGTTGCACCCCCAGATTTCAGAGTCAGCAGGTCTGGGAGGGGGTCTGAGAATGTGCACTCCAGCAGGTTCCCAGGTGATGCTGACGATGCTGGGTCAGATAACCAGTGGCCACCAAGAGAACATCCAAACTGCTGAACAAGAAACCCAAGACCCCCTCATAACTATGTCGTTTCACTTACCTCCCATCTCTCTATACCTTTTCCTCAAACATGCCGACCCTTTTCATGTCTTTGCATGACTGTGCACGTACTAATCCCCCTGAAGGGTCTGCCCTTTCCTCCTTGTCTTCCACACTTTTCTTTGTTTTGAGGAGAACTGGCTCTCCTCTCTGCAGTCTTCTTTATTCCTCCAGTCTTGGAAGGACGGTCTCTTCCGCAGTCCAATTACTTGGTAATACTATGAGAATGACAGCTTGGTGTGGGATTTAGTTGTTTACTCATTTGATTCTCCCAGTAGTTTATGAGTTCTCTAAAGGCAGGACGGTGCCAAAGTCTTACTCAGCTTGGGTTCCCAGCACCCAGCCCTCATGGCACTGGCACAGAATAGGCACTGAAAAATGTTGTTGAATGAAACACAACCTTTCTGAGGAAGGTTTTATGCTCTTTATGCTAAAGAAGGCAATAAAGCATTTACAAGAAACTTTAAGATTTATTACTATTACGTTACAGGCAAAAAATATATTTTGAATAAGAGAGTACCCTATGATACAGAATTATCCAAACGACTTGCGGACTCTGATCAGTTCTTTAAACCAGGTAATTAGAATCAGTGTCTTCTCACAAGTCTGGGACGGGCCTATGAGGTCTGGCAACATGGCCCAAAGTGAAATGGATATTGGGCCGTTCTTCTGTGATCTAGATGAGTAATTCAGCCCTCCTACATGTCTGGGCTGTCAATCAGCTAACTAAGAAATTGCCAATCCCCCTATGCATCCTATTATTGTTGTCAACACATGGCAGTCGCCGCAGTGATCACACTTAGTCTTAATAGCATCACACCTATCTACTTCACGATAGAACGAGAATGCTTAACCAGCCCTCGGTGGATGTTACATAGATTTGGTGGCCTATGAACATAGATGGAAAACAATCACGTTAACTTTTACTAAATTCTAACTGAAGTTAAGCATTTCCCTCAAATATTAACACAGGCAACAAACAGCTGTATCTGCACTACCTGAGACCTTATCATTGAAAGAAATCATCCATGTTTTTATACCACATGATAACAGTTATTACTTTTCATCATTACTTCAAAATTATGGTAGTTATCAGATATACCACTAGATTTTAAATTTTTATTTATTTATTTATTTTCAATCACAGTTGACATTCAATATTATTTTTATATTACTTTCAGATGTACAGCAGACTGGCTAGACATTTATATAATTTATGCAGTGATCCCCTGATCAGTCTAGTACCCACTCACATAGCTCTATACATAGTTATTACAACATTACTGACTATATTCTCTATGCTGTACTTTACATCCTCATGACTGTTGTGTGACTACTAACTTGTATTTCTTAATCTCTTCACGTTTTTCACCCAGCTCCCCAACCCCCCTCCCCTTTGGCAGCCATCAGTTTGTTCTCTGTATCTATGAATCTGTTTCTGTTTTGTTTGTTCATTTATTTTAATCTTTAGATTCCATAATATACCACTAGATTTTGTTATTAGATGTGCTAAGAAACATGTATACTACACACATTTAAACAACTTTGATATCTATATTTTAATACAATTGATTTCCTTTGTAATCCTACATATTAAAGTTATTTACATATTTAAAAATGCTATTATTTTATATTATAAAACATTATTCTGAGAAGGGGTCCATAGCCTTCAACAGACTGTTAAAGGGAACCATGACACCAGAAAGGTTGAGCACCCCGATTGTAGAAAGTAAGGTTAGGATTGAATTCTGTTGTCATTTACTTTACAGCGTAAGTTTGGTAGAATTTTTAAAAAGCAGTAAAAGAAATTCAAGTTCACCGTGGCTACTCCAGTTTCCCTTTACGGAGTTCATAAAGTACTAGGATGGTTAATGAGTTGTAGCAAAGCGTTTTCTTCTATTATTGTGTACAAACTGCGAGTGAAACATTCTTTGATTTCTTGGGCTACATGCTCATGGTGCAGTAATAGTTAATTTCTAATATATCTCATCTCATTATAGAGCTATGCAATAGTCCCTTTCAATTTTAAATTGAGCTGCAGGAAAGATTAAATACTTAGGTATTTCAGTTTGTATAAAATTTCCAGATCCACACAGATTAGACTTCCTCTGTCTAAATGACCCTAATCATTCTAATTTAACTAGATAGAGCTTATTTCCTTTTGACAGAGCTTGTCATGTTGAATCTTACCCACGGAGATGAACAGAATGCCAAATGGGTAATAAGTATTCCAGATGTTGCCTTGCCACTTTCCAGCAAATTTATTAATAAAAGTCAGTTGCTTCTTGTCTTTTTTTTTTGTAATCCTCTAATATTGGTGAGAATATAAACTTCCTTTCTCCTAATTAAGATATGGTAATTTAAAAGTGCATTAAATGGGCTGCTGCAGAGCAAGGTGATTTTTATAAAAGTTCTCATCCACTGTGAGTGGTACATTGGGGACTCTTAGGGCAAGTGGAGGCTTGGTGGGACTGAGGATGGGAGAGAGCAAAGGGGGGCGCGAGGAAGATTGTGATAGAGCTTTGAGTTTGAGGTGTGTGTGTGTGTGTGTGTGTGTGTGTGTGTGTGTGTGTTGGAAGGTATTGAACATCAAAAAAGCCATTTCATTTACTTCTGGCTGGAAATAAGAATACGAATGAGAATGGCTACCCTAACAGCCTCTCCATGAAAATGGACCTGCTCTAGTTAAAGTGTGGCAGGAAGCCTGAAGGCCTTTTGATGATCCAGCTTGTATCCATACCCTTGCCCTATCCTTGCAGCAGCCCTGAGAGACCTCTAGGCAGTGACCACACCACCGAAGTCCTTTGGTGGGATTTCACGTACCTGCCCTCAAGGCACTGAAAGGAAGGTGTATGATTGGGAATGCAGAGACCACACTGGAGGCTGGAGGGGGACAGGAACCTAGAGAGAGAGAGGCCAGAAGATAGAAGGCCTGATTCCAGGACACTCCTCTCAATAAAGATATGCCTTTCCAGGCTTATTAGAAAGAGCTAACTTTTCTTAGGTATACACAAATTAGACATTCAGAGCTGGGAAAAACCTAATAATACTAATGATAATTATAATAATTTTCCAGTGTGATGGTTTCACCAGTCTTTTTCAAAACACTTCGGGCTTGGTGAATTTTAAGTGTATTTTCTTTCAATGAAATCAAAACTGTAACACTTTGAGCTCCCCTTTATCTGCCCTCTCCCCCTTTAAAGCCAGGGAAAGGCTTTTGTATTTCTAAAAGCATGCAAGTATGGCTTAATGTTACTCTTGAGAAAGAAGAGAGGTCTAACTAAGTGGTAAAGTGAATAAATAAACTTCTAGTGTTCAGAAAAGTCTCAACTGGCATCATAATACACATTTGAATAAACTTCTATGTCCAGTTTTGCTGTCCCTTATCTCTTATGATTTTCGCTTTAGTTAACAATAACCTGACGTTGTTCCAATTGCTCTGAACTTTTAGGTGGAAGAAACTGACCATCAATGCCATGTTTGTTCTGAAGTCAATACTTGCATCATTTCCAACATGTCGGAATGGGTATGTGGATTTTTTGATGTAGATGTCATTTCCGCAAAGGTCAAGCAGAGAAATGCTCTTGCGGGTGCAAGTATTTTTCCCTCCCATCATCTTTATTAATTTTTCAAGTTCATTAACAATTGAAATTATTAAACTGAGCTCTACTGACATCTGCTGGACAAAATATGTTTTTCATTATATTACCAAGCCAGTAATGCTCAGTTTTACTAACTAGATGGTTACTATTAATTAAACCAATCAAGCAAAGCTGTAGTAAATAAAAGACAGAAGTAAGCTAAACATAAGGTCATTAACCAGCATGTAATAAATCTAAGCAAAGGTTCCTACGTCTGTTGCTCTCACTGGTGGAACCGTTTCAGTTTGGTGGTTTACCCCATTTTCTGAGCGCCCTCTATGGGTTAGACACTGTACAAACACAGTGGAACAGAGTCCCTTGCCAGGACCTCAGGTCTGATGGGGAAGACATATATCTAAACAGATTATTTCTGAAAGTATTTGATGCGTAGTGCCTCCTCGTTCAGCAGCAAGACGGCCGTGATGTACTCATTGTTTCTAGAACATCTTTGTGGAAGGGCTATCCCAGAGCAGTATCATTTATCCATTAGGCCCTACATAGTTTTTTTCCTATTTGTACTAGGTAAATTTTTATGGGCCTACAAATATGTGTGTGTGTGTGTGTGTGTTCTAAAATATGACAGAAAAGCAGCCAATTGATATCAGCACATTTGAAATGTCTACAGAACATATGATGTTAACCTCACTGTTTTTAAATTTAGTGGTTCTCAAACTTGACTGTGGTCAGAATCATTTGGAGGACTGGTAAAGCAGGGTTTCTGACTTAGTAGGTCTTGAGTAGGCCCCCGAATTTGCATTTCTAACAAGTTCCAGGCAATGCTAGTTCATGTTGCTGCTCCAGAAACTGCACTTTTGAGAGCCATCAGTCTGAGAATGTGAATTCGCCTTACTGGGCTTGAACATTCACGTAACGGAATTAACTGAATTAAGAAATTCAGGTGAAGTGGTGACTGGAGGGAGGGAGAGGTAACAAAGATGATCAATTTGGCATCTGTCAAGGAAACAAAAGAAAAGTTTCTCAAAGCCAGACCTACAAGAGGATCTTTTAATATATTTTAATAAAATGTGAATGTAACTCAATTTTTAACTGGGCAGGTGGGAACTTGTAAAAGATAGAGTAATACTCGTACGTGCTATGCATTCTGTTAGAAGTGGTAGAAAATGCATTGGTTCTCTGAGTCATCTAAATATGGATTGATTCCTAGCACAGAACTCCCAGGGAACATGCTTATGTTAACAGGAGTATGACCACACTCACTTGTAGCAGCCTTTCAATTTAGGAGAACTAATGGGTTTTTCCTACTTCTAATGGAGCTTCCAAGCTTCTGGGGTCAGCCCAGCTCTTAAGCACTGGTGTTCCTGAATAAATGACCTTGAGGTACTGTAGACCTGTATCACTTTATGAAATTCTCATTTAGGAAACACGGCCAATGACAGGTGATGGCAAATTAGGGCAAATGACACCGCTAGTATACATTCACGAATCAGAACGTGCTAAGAAAAAAATAATTGGAAAGTGAGATGGGTCTACTTTTGTGTTTAGAAAAAAAATCTTTAAAAAGCTGGCTGGCTAATCATGGCTCCTTATAAAGTCTAAACAAGGGACAGAGGGGACTTAATTTTCCTCATACGAGCCTTGATGATTCCAGATGACTCAAATTAATTATTTAGTATAGATACCTTCCCTTTGATTCTCATATTACCAGAAGCTTATGTCTCTTCGGGTTGAAAAAGGTGCTAAACCCTTGGCAATTTTCCCATTAAAATGATAAACCCATTTCTTTCACTCACTACAATCACCACCACAGAAAATCAATCACCTCAAGACCGTATTGCCTTGACATTATAGGGAATTATGTCTCATCAGAAATCAGACTCCAATTACTCCAGCCCTCACATTCGTTCGCTCTTAGAGCGTGTGCTCTTGGATTCACATACATCCGTCAGTCCTTTCCACTCATCAGCCAACTCCTGACCTTCCTTCCTTCTTCCCCACTGAGCCAGGATGCCATGCTGGATTGCTTATCTAGACCCATCGTGCTCACAGCAGGCTCTGTGGACGGCAGCCCAGGCATCTTCTGGGAGCTCATTAGAAATGCAGCCTCTCAGGCTCCATTGGACGGGCATTTTAGATTCGTTTTAATCATATCACCAGGTGACATGTATGCACATAATGGTTGCAAAGCCCTGGCTTCCATTATTTTTTGTTTTTTAAGGCAGTTTCCTTGACTCACACACTCCTTATCCCTTCCATTACCAAAAGCCAGTTCTGGTGAGGTTCCGTATCACATTGAAATTACCTATTTATATTTATCTCCAAATGTAAGCAGTCTTTTGTGAGCAGCAATCATCTTATCTTCCTAATCCTAGCTACATGCTATAACCTAACATGCTCTAGCCGCACAATTAATATTGTTTGGATTGAGGTTAAGTTAATTGCTATGTATGTCATGAACCAGTTATTAAGATGAGAATGACTAATAGCAGGCTGATGAACTGTCTCTTTGAAAATATGTGCATTTAACAGGATTCCTGAAGGACATGGACTTCACCTCATCATTAATAATGGCAATGCTGGGAGTTTTTAAGAAGTCGGCCAACGGAGTGGAAATAATTTTGGGGACAAATGACTTTTTGTCCTCAAATTTCCCTCCACCTCACTCATCACGAAGGCGGCCCACATGAAGGAGCTGAGTGCTTCTGGGCTGGCGGAGTGGCTTTTAAAGTCTTCTCCCAGCAGAATTATAAACTCCAATATCTCCAAGTACAGCCAGAAACCACAGGTCACATGAGAGGCCTGGGCATTCTTGAAATTCGTGGAACAAATGAAAAGAGTAGGTGGGGGGGGTTACCAGTAATATTAGAATCCACTTCCTTGTAAGTGCTCATCTCATCACTTTTTTCCACCAGACTCTGCATTGTCAGAGTCTGTCCATCTTACACACAGCGCCCCCTTGCCAACCTCACCAGGCACCTTGCATACACATGCTCAATAAATTTCGGGGCTAAAATGGCTTGAAAGCATTGCTCATGGCCTGATGAAATCAAATGGCATGTCTGCAGTCACAGAAACAGTGCCCGCAGTTTGGATTATACCAGCAAAAGGGGTGTATGCTAATTCCTGAATGCTGAATCCTCAGAGATCAATATTCGCCGTCAACTTTCACAATGAGCCACATCAGTATTTTTTGGGTAACAAATGCCTTTCTTAATGTCCCAGCTACATCAGAGAAGAGAAATTAGGCAACTACGACACTACTTTATAAACTGATTTATCAAGGATCCTGCCTTTCCCTGCGTAACGACTATGTGCTTCACAAACGCTTTCTCTAACACTTATCTTGTAGAGTGATACAACATTAGCTGCAGATTTACTGTCACCGTGGTTATTTGCATGTGGATGAAAAGTTAACATAATGTAGCAATGCGAAATTAAACTGGTTGACTGCGAGCAGCGGTCCTGCTAAGATCCATTTCTCTCTTCTCATTATTTCACCTCTTGGTTTATTGTGTTTGCTGCGTTCTCCCATTACTCACAAAATTGTCTAATGAGTCCCCAAGGATGCACTAGCACAGGGCTTCGGAAAAGCAGTGTTTCAATAGTTCATGTAATGGGACCAAGGAAGCCAACATGTTCTCCATCGTAAAAAAGCTAAGGCTCTCTCGTTTTGTTAATTGATCCTCAGCTTTAGAAGGAAGAGGGTGAGTCTGCATAAGAAACAGAATGAGAAAGCAAATTATCAGGGGACTGACTGTTAAGCTTTCCTCTGTTTCAATGCCGGTTATAAGAGTAGAGAATACATGAAACTTTTAATGACACAGACGCCACAGTGGGAACTATCTAGGGAAACAGAAATGACACAAAAATTATTATTCTATTCACAGAGTATGAGAAGAAGAGAGGAAAAGGTCTTTTCTAATGCAAAAGTCAGGAAAAAATAAATCACACTATATGGGTAAGTCACAGGAGACAAATGACTTCTTCAAGTTTTGTTTGTTCACGAAATTACAACTGTGGTGCGATTTAATGTGCCTGTCATTATTTTTCTCCCAGTAGGAAGACGAGCCAGGGGGTGGTAAGCCAGAGGCCAGGGCTAGCTGACCTTACTGGCTGGAATGGAAGCTCGTGGGGAGCGAGTGGGAAGACTCCAGGCATCGCTTAGAGTCTGGGTGGCCTCTGAGAAGCAGGGTCCTCTCCGTGCCTCCCTGCCCACATCTAAAGATGTAATACCACCACCTCCACCTTCATTCAGTGAAAGGAGCAAAATAAAAATGTGCATTTATCCTTAGTATCATGAGCCATTCAGACAACAGACTAGGGGTATGAAGGGTATTTTAATCATATGATGCACTAGAGGACAAAATCTAATTCAGGGATGAAAACAAGTATTTTATAATTGGGCAGGTCTTTGCTGTCCTAAGTGATGCTACACAGCTATGTCATCAAAATGAGTGGCACAGAGCCTGGCCAGGTGATTCAGCAGAACTTCTGTCCAACCTCTGCACATACATTTTATAATTATGCCTCATTTAATTCCCTCCTCTACTCAAAGTTCCACTCAGGATTGGCCAGTGGGGAAACCGATTTCTGGAATTAGGCTTTTAGTTATTAATCACAGGGTGGATTCTATGTATAATATACTGCTCTGCTTGAAGCCTGGTAGATTCCTCCTATTTCTATAATGATCAGCTTTTAAAATATTTTCCTCTAATACATCTCTATTTTCACAAAGTACCACAAGTTTTGTTTGATCCAACAATGAAGAAAACGTCAGGAGCAAACTCTAGGGAGTGTGTATAGAGAAAAAGCCATCCTTTACCATTGAAGGCCAATATTTCTTAAGTTTAAACCAAAGCAAACAAAAAGCACATGGCCATGTATAGTGCTAATAAATTTTATTGAAAACCAGCAAGTCAAATCCTTTACAGAACACAGATATACATATGATCCCAGCCCTTCCCAATAAATGGCAATATAACACTGGAGCGGGTTCCCTGAATATCCCAAACACTTTGTTTTATCCTTATAGGAGAGAAACAGTTCTACAGCTTAGCAGTACAGAAGTGGGGTGCTCTGACCTATTTAGGGGAAGCAGAAGTGGAATCAGAATTCAGTATGAGTAATAAAGGACTGTAGATGAGTACTAGTAGCCAAAGAAGTAGATGTCTAAAGTAGATGTCTAAATGAGTACTAGTAGCAAAAGAAACATATGTCACATTTAGACATACGATCCCAGCCTTTCCTTTTAAAATCAGCTAGCAGGAGGCAAGGCATCCTAAGACCAGACACAGATTAACCTGAGGACACAGGAGCAGAGGATCTCTCAACTCGGTTACACAGGGAGGTGGTAACAAGGAGAGGAAATGGCCTTGGATCCACGTTCACCTAACACTCCACCTACCACGAAGGCTCTTGATGTCGAATAATTGGAATTGACATCAAAGATTTTCGAAAAAGGAGCCAAATGACTCAAAGGATTAAAGACTGACAACTCTGGTGAGACCAAAGCCCAGTGAGACGGATGAAAACAGTTACGATAATGTTCGTATTTCTTCCATGATGAAAAGTTAACTGCTGCCTTTTTTCATAACTACAGGAACAGAAACACACGACAGGATAAATGCACACCGTACAACTAGCTGTGCAGGTTTTACTCCATAGTCTTTGCACGGAGATGAGAGCAACTACTGAGTTTTCTGGGAGGTAACTTTTGGGAGGGCTTTGCTACCAAAAAGAAAAATATATAAGAAGAAAATGATATAACAGAAATAGAACTGAAATGATACCTCTTCCTTTTAAAACTAAGAAAGCTTGTGTAAAAGTTTCTTTCAGTTTCTACCATGGGTGTTAGGGCACTGGTCTTGGTTTACAGCCTTTGCCTAAGCTTCAAATTCTATCAAACTTTCTTAGCTTCCTTAGCATAAAAATAAACCCAAACAATGGTACAAATATAAAATCCTGTCAGTTTAATAAGTCCTAAATCCAAAGACAAAATGGAATGTCAATTGTGTTTGAATTGATGAGTTTGTTAATGGATGACAAAAGCCAAATTATAATCCAAATATTAATAAGAACCTTGTTCAATATGTTCTTCTTCCTGCCTTGAAGCCTTCCTGGGGTTAAATTAATCCAGATGTGTTGGGAGACGCACTGTGATCAGATGTCCTCTGGCTAAAAGAAAATGGGTTTTGTTTGCTCTTTTCCCCTTAGTTAGGAACTATAGTCGCTAAAAGTACAGGCACGGTATAGTTAAGACATTTCACTAAACCAAATGGGCTTTATTGTTTCAGTTGGACCTAGCCGAAGGCAAATGAGCTGTCCTCAGAAAGCTGACACCCTGGCTCTGGAACGTTCACGAGAAGGGCAGAGCTTATACACGGCTTATCAGCAGCACTTCAGGACTCGGGAGAGGTACAAGGTTGTCTGCAACTAGCACAGGTCACAGAGGAACAAGTTAATCCTAGGATTTGAGCAGTGAGCTGTTTTGTTAGATCCTATTGTTGGTAGCCTTTAAACCAGCGGTTCTCAACCTTCCTAATGCCGTGACCCTTTAATACAGTTCCTCATGTTGTGGTGACCTCCAACCACAAAATTCTTTTCGTTGCTACTCTATAACTGTAATTTTGCTACTGTTATGAATCGTAATGTAAATATCTTTTTGTTTTCCGATGGTCTTAGGCGACCCCTGTGAAAGGGTCATTCGACCCCCAAAGGGGTCGCGACCCACAGGTTGAGAACCGCTGCTAAACGGTCACTTTCCCATAGAATTAGCGATTGTGGTGCTCCGTGGAAAACAATAGGGGACTGCTACTCCCAGGAACCAACATACACTCAGTGAGCATTTGGTTCCAAGTTGCAATAGAAACAGCATATTTTGTGACTGAGAGACCCATGAAATAGGCACATTTAAAATTCTTAGACCCTGTTTTTTTAAGCTGCAAAATGTTCTAAAATCAGTGAAAAGACAGAAAAGACAAAACAAGCCTGTGAAAGGCATTGATGGAAGGAGGCGGAGTGTGAGCTGCAGAGTCAAAACATTTGTACAGAACGTGAAGCACAGGGATTCAACGTCTACTGTGTAAATCCCGGATTCTGGGGGCTCAGAAACTGATGAATGCTGAACCTAACACATGCAAAGAGGCAGGGTCCATTTGTTCCAAGCGTTACTGGGTTTCTATCAAAAGCTTAGTGTTTTTGTTCAAGTTAATTGATATATACTGTATATATAAAATCAACCCTCCCTCCTTTTAAAGGGAGGTAGAGTGCCGTGCTATTTAGTGAAAAGACCACTGTCCAGGCAGATTGATAGAAAGGAAAATATGGCTTGCATCAGTCAGCAGGAAGCACAGTCATTACAAAATCAGTCAAAGTTGAGAGGGCCAGTCAGGCAGCGTGGACTCTAACCCTAGTTCTCAACATAGTTACACTGAGCACTGGTTTCCTGAACTCCTACCAGTTCAAGAGAACAAGCAAATTGAAATAAATAGTTCCAAAACACACTAGCTTATTTTAGAGAAAACGTAAACTATTATTGTTAGCTTATCTTCAACTAACCTTCAAATCAGAATTTTCACAATGGCATTGCATTTTAGAAGTTTTTGATTAAAATGTTGGCTAGAGCCTGGATGCTTTACTAACAAAAAGAGGAAAATTTGAAAGTATGTTTATCTCTGGTTTAAATAAGCATCGTGCATTTGAAAAATGCTATTTACGTCCCTAACCCAGTTTGCAACTCTTGCAGTTTTTGTCCTGGAAGCATACAGTTATACTTTTGTCCCCTTTCATAATCAACCACTTAGAGAAAAGCAAACTCATAAAATTGTCCTATCGGAGAAAAAATACAAAAGAGCAGAGGTGAAGGGCGATGTCCTACAATACCATATATTTATCTTCGTTTATCTACATTTAGTTTCTTTGATACATTTTTAGAAGAGTAAGTAACAGACTGTTATATTTATAAGCTTAGAGTTAAGATTTCCTCCAAGTTCTGAACTATATATACACATACCCTCAAAATACAGTACATATCGCCCAGCCTCCCTTTAGGAAGAAACTGAAGTTAAAACATTCCCTTGGATATTTTAAAATAAAAGTAAATGATAAAGAAAAGACCTGAACTAAAGACAAATTCTGAAAAAAAAAATCAACTAACTCAAGTACATAGTTTGACTCTCCTTGAAAAGCAATGATAGCACTTAGTGCAGGTTTGATATACAGAAAGGGTCATGCAGTGAGTTGCAAGAGGCAGGCTTTGCTTTTACAGTTCAAATGCAGGGAACCTGGCTTTCGAGGGCACTAGGAGGTCAGCCAGGAAATATATTGTTCCAGCCATTCCTGAAGGAAGAGAAAGAGATGAAAGTTATTGAAGTTATTGCACCGAATGACTCTATTTTCTAGAGTGGCTTTCTGTGGGAGCATCAACGTTATGATATTAATGGCAATGATTTAAATGACATGTCTATATCTGTATTTCCCGCAGTTCAATATTAGAGGGGATCACTAGTGAGGTGTTCAGGTGAAAGACAGGAGGGAGAGTGGAGCCAGCCGGGTTCAAGGCACAGCCCTGCCATTTCCCATATGTGCGTGCCATGGGCCACTCAGCTGCCCGGGCCTCAGTCTTCTCAATCTGTGACATGAGGATCCATCTGTGTTTTGGCTGAGACAGCGCACAGAAAATGCCCAGCACGTGCCTAGCTCCACAAATGGTCGTCACCTTTATGACTATTGGCATTCAGACTGTGGCATTCTGTGTGCTGACTGATTTTTATTTTTAATTAATTAATTAACTAATTGTTTTAGCTGAGCCATCCTGCCACCTGTTGACAGCTCAGCGGCAGCTCAGCTTGGGTTGGGAATCCAACTGGTGACCCTGTTGCTCAGAGCTTGCACTCTTGAGTGAGCTCTTAACCAACTGAGCCACTCGGCCGGCCCCTGACTGATTTTTAATATTGAGTGGTTGTATTAGGAAATAAATAAGTAGTTTAAGAAATTACTATAAAATTTGTTAATGAAACTTAAAATCAAATACATTAATTATCAAGCAGAGAAGTAGGTGCTGCTATTATAAGGTAAACAAGTAATGTGTGAAAAATACCTTCAAAGAGGGAGAATGGGGTGTCTGGTGTTCTGCATCCGTGTTCTCCGTAATCTAAGCACCATTCAGCAAACTGAAAATGAGACCAAATTAAATTACTGTAGTGATTTCTTCCAAAGAGCCCCAAAAGTTGACAGAGATTGTCCCTAAGAATTACTCTGAAAAGTCAAAAACTATCTTTGAGGCTGAGAAAAGGCGCTAATGCAGAGAAACGGATGGCCTGAAAGAGTACAAAACATGGGGGGAATTTAATGGGCTTCTGAGCCACATATCTCCAAGGTTAGCACAGAAGGAAGGAAGGAATAAAACCACCCTACATCCTTCTTGTCCCCTGTTGGGTATATTATGTCCTTATTGTCTACCTGTTGGGGAGCATTATGTCCTTTTTAAAAAAAAAATAGTTCAACTGAATGGCTTTTGAAGTTTTTCTTAAATAATGGTATTTTTTTTTCTGGAGATCTCTGGTTTGAAAAAGAAACTATTGGGTTGCTGGAAAAGTCATGACACATTTTTGCAACGAAAAACAGAAAAAATGCGTCACAACTTTTCCGACAGCCCAATAATTAAATCAGATTAACTAGAGACCTTTCTATAGTCTCCTGGGAGAAGGTGCTTTCTTTTCGGCAGTTCTGACTCCTACCTTACAGGCCCGGTACAGGTGCTTCATATCCTGCGTGAGGTTGTACAGCGTCAGGAAGGCGTAGGCATTTCCTGCGGTGCCATGGCACAGCCCGTACCCCTTCTTCAGCAAGCCGTACTGCCAGATCACATCAGCACACTGATAGGCATCACTGAGATACTGCTCCTCTCTGAACACCTGCAGAGGCGAGGGGCATAGTCTTATTATAAAGGATATAAAAGAAAATTCTACTGACATTCCTTCCTGACGGGAGAAGAGAGGGAGGTGACTTGGCAAGAAAGGGTTAAGGGACTCAGAACCAGGCAGATTCAGAGCCAACTGTCCCCAGTTACATCGGTAGGGACAAATTACAAAACTTCACTAGCTTTTTTTTTTTTCTTTCTAAATAACTGGTCATGACCTTGTCTGCATGGTCTAAGTGTCATGTGTATGTGGGTGAAGCAGTTACTGGTGAAGCAGCATTATTCTTCTTGCAACTTGCTGTTATCATTCGTCACTTTTCAAAGAACACATGCTATCTTCCTCGGTAACAATGATGCCCTTCACAATAAGAAAGTTTCTTTACATGCCGGAAAAGAAACTGTTTATAAAATTGATTATAAAGGCTGATTTGGTTATAAAACACTATACTTTGTCAGAAAAATAGAGATACACCTTGACAATCTTTTGTGGCCTTCTATATCTTGATCAGAGACTTGAGAAATGTTCTGAGTAGACATTTTAAATATCTCACTGCAAACTAAGTGTCCTTAAAAGTAGAATGAGGCAGTTCTAAAAGTTTTTCCATTATACCCAACTTTCTCAACGTGAAGTCTGATATACTAAATGCTTGCTTAGACTATGAGATGCCAGTGCCTATTACAGTCCATAGATTTGTAATTTGTAGATTTGGCACTAATAGACATAGATATGTTGGTTAACTTCTATTTTTTTTTTTTTTACACCCTCAAATAAAAAACTTTTCTTCTTTGATTATGACTCTACCATAGCGGGCTTTCTAGAAGTGATCTGGCATTTTTTTAAATTTTATTTTATATATTTTTTACTTTATTTATTTTATTTATTTTTTTATTTTAGTAAAATATACATAATATAAAAGTTAACATTTTAGTCATTTAAAGTGTACAATTCAGTGACATTAATTAAATTCACAATGCTGTACAACTATCACCGCTATCTATTTCCAAACTTTTTGATCATCCCAAACTGAAACTCTGTATCCATTGTCAAATCTGCACCCCCTTCCCCCAGCACCAGCATCTGGTAACTTCTATTCTACTTTCTTCCTGTATGAATTTGCCTCATATTAACCATCACATCATATAAGCGGAATCATATAGTATTTGTTCTTTTGTAGCTGGCTTATTTCACATGTAACAGTTTCATAGATCATACATGTTAGTATGGATCAGGAGTTCATTCATCAGTATGGCTGATACTCTTCCAATGTATGTATACACCACATTTTGTCTATCCATTCATCGGTTGATGGACACTTGGACTGCTTCCACCTTTTGGCTGTTGTGAATAATGCTGCCGTGGAACACTGGTGTACATGTATCTGAATCCTTGATTTTAGTTATTTTGGGTAAATACGTAGGAGTGGAATTGCTGGATCATGTGTTAATTCTGCTTTAATTTTGGGGGGAACTGCCAAACTCTTTTCTCTGGCAGCTGCACCATTTTATATTCCCACCAGCAGTGCATGAGGCCAATTCTTTCTATTTTTAATTGAGCTCCTGGGATACTCATCATGGCTCTGCCACTGATGCTATAATGCTGGCTACTTGCTTGTCAGTGAAGCAGTCTTCTGCTCTGTGAAATCATGTCTGCTCTGATACAGATGGATACTGTGAGAATGAGTTATAATCCATTTAGCAAAACTGATCTTAGGTCCAACAAGTGACTTATCTATTGCTCCTTTGAAGATTATGTATAAAACTAATTTTAAATTATAGAATTTAATGGCATGGTTTCCAATTTATTTATAAAACAAGAAAACCCACACAGCACCTTATACGCTTGGATGAGCATGTAGATTACACCAGGGGAGCCGTGGCACCAATGGACTAGCAGATCTCGAGTATCGCCCACGCAAGGAGGGTAATTGCCGGAAGGGAATTTCAGCTGGCAGACATAGTCTACACTGGGCTTGACCAAACTGTGTAACTTTGCATGGCTCACGTGAAGGCTGGGCTAAAAATGAGAAAGGGAATTATTAGTTCTGCTGAAGCAAAGAGATAGATCTTCCTAAGTCTCAGGAATGAGTTTTAAATCAGAGAGAAAACATGACCAAAAGGAACTGAAAAAAATGAAGAAGTAGATTCCAATCCATTTTTTTTTTCACTTACTAGACTAAAATTAGGCTACCAGTTAACTCTTGGAACCATATGCACGTATTATTTTTCAATATTTGTTATCTACATACATATAGTTTTCCTAAGTCAATGCTTGAGAAGGTGAGAGTAAGAGAAGTTATCGAAGGTCTTAATACCTTAACATACATTAAAGGCCACAAAGAGATGCATTAGACAAACCAAGCACAACTTTCACAACTTTCAAAAAAACCCGACAAAAACCAATTTTCATTGTTACAGTTGGAGAAGTGGTAGGTGATGTTTCCAATGGAAGGGGATGCCAGGGGATGCGAACAAGTTAGGAGACCTGGGATCCAGACCCCAAACTGTGGCATGCCTCTAGATCCAGCCTTTTGGAAGAGGATTTGGGACTGACACTTATGCAGGGTGATTTTGATCCAGGAATGTACAGATTTGTAGAGCACACTGACATAAGGCATATGAGCCTCCATTTTTGATATAATTTTTAGTTTCTCCTTTGGGTCCTGTTCTTAATTCAAAGCACTGCTCACTTCTTTCAACAACAAATTCAAAGTGCTGTTTTTGTCAGGTCTGGGGTGGGCTTGTGGGCATGAGAGGCAGCAGTAGTGTGAAGCCCCGGCAGGAGGCTGAGGTGGCAGGGAACGAGGCGATTCTGACGGGAAGGCTCTTGCAGACACTGAACGTATGCTATGCTCTTTAGGGCACGTACAGATTTTACTTTAGCCAGAGAATATTGTTCAAACTCAGTTTAAAATGCTAGCATGGAATGGATGGATTCTCCTCAAACTTTCAGGAATTATCCAAGATGGCCAAAAAAGGTTGTTTTATACTGATACATAGGTACCTCCTGGAATGGACTTTCAGGATTAAAAATTAAATCATTTAAAATAGATAATCTGCTAATGGAAACTGAGTAGTTGGGTTTCCGGATTTCTTACTACAGAGAACGAAAAGACGCAAAGGTAAGATGCCTCCTGATTATCTGCTTCAGTGAAAGGTCATGTGTTTGTCCAGTCACTGACATGTAGGACTCTAACTCACCTCGAAGCTTCAGAAGGCACGAACTCTCCTTTCCTGAAAACTTTTAAGAATCTACATTTACTTCTGGAAATAGAGAGCCAAGGAGGGGATATGCCAGAAAAAAATCAAGGAATTTAAGTCTAAATTATTGAAACGTCTAAGTATAAAACTCTTAATTGAGAAGTGCAGAATGAATACAACAGTTGGGCTCTTACTGCCACTGACCCTCAAAGTGCGACTCTGTATTCAAAAGCAATAATAACCTTGAGTTTTTCAGCATCGCTGTCATTGTTTAGTTATGGGGAGAGGGCAGATCTGACATTGATTTTGCATTATTACAGCCAGCTATTCAACCAGCGAGTAGGACGCACATCCAAGCGCTCATGTTGAACACATTAATGAAACGCTTTTCTTTATGCCACATTGTACTTGGGGAAGGTGAGGGGGATACTGTGCTACCATTAAAAATCAATTTTCTTTTGCCATGAATTCTTCTTATTCGCAAGTGCCAATTTCTCCATAAAGAGAGCTAAATAAGACCCAGAAATGATGCCCCTAGGAGAAGTGCTCTTCTGACCTCCTTTCTGATTATGCTGGCTTCAGTAAATTCTATTTGTCCTCAGTCCATTCGACTTTGGCTGATGTCCCCCAATGGTATTAGATCTTAAGAACTGTTGAGCATGGCCTATTCAGCTATTTTTCGGGTAGGTTACACAAAATCCATTGGAAAGGCTCCTTAGCTTTGCTTTCTAAGTGAGCCTTAGGCAACATATGCTCATTTGTTTTCTATTGATTTTGCTCGTATACCTGGAATTTGTTTCACTGGCTGTACCTTATAATGTGGAGTAATTTTCTTAATTCAAGGCATTTGCTGAAAGAGATGACAAGTGCAGAAGGTACTTTATACAGAAGAACAGGTCAAAACACTTTAGTCTGGACAAGTGGACCTAGGTAGGCACGTACGGTCACCTACAAATCAAAAATCATCTCGAAGCACAGTGCCTTGTATATTTATATCCTTGAAAATGCGCCTTGGCAAACATTACCTTGTTTGTCTAGGCCAGGTAATTACAAGGGAAGTGATGCAGTGGTCAACGGGATGAAAAAACAGAGCCGGGGCACCTGTCTTCTGACCTGACAGTCCAGTCAGGAAGCACACTCTGAAGCCTCACCGTCATCGCCTCTTACCTGCATCAGGAAGTAGTAAATTCCTGCCAGGCCATGAGCAGCCCCCACATAATACTCCTCGTACCATTCATACATCAGTGGAGTCTTTGCTGTGAAGTTTCTCTTTCTAGCTAGGTTTTCTCCAGATGTTAAGACTGTTTCACAAATCTATCAAAATAACCAAAATAAGGAGAGAATCAGAGTGAAAACCGTCCTGACTGAGGTGAGAAACTTTTTGCTGCGAGATCCTGGGGAATGTGGAAATCAGACACCGTCTTAGGCATCGAAGGGTACAGTTTAATTCTGCACTCAGAGAAGCAGGTGTGACTATATTCTATCTACAAAGTATCTTGAACTCTTTTCTCTAGAGTTTACAAGAATTCACTTGTCAACGGAAAGCATCAAGTCCTTCCGGCACCGCAGGAGACACCTGCACCTGGAAGGTATAATCTGGCCCTCATCTTCTTTGAAAGGGCCTCTACCTTTCCAACGGAGCAGCCTGGACCACTTACTGAGTCACTCTCTACAGTGTCTCCAACAGCACTCAGCATGAAGCTGTTGGTTCTCTGGTCATGCCTGACCTTCAGAGGTCAAGATACACCTTCCAGCTACTTGGGATGTGCTAACTGGAGAAATAAAACCAACAGTTGAGGCAGAGAGGAAGTGAGGTCCTAAAAAGACTACAAAAAGCACATAAACGTGGTACCTGCTGAATATGGCTGTAAGGAATTTTTTCCACTCCAAAGTTCTTATTCACAAAGAGGAGAGCATAGATGTAGCCCACTCGTCCATACAGCATTTCATTTGGAGCATGGGGATCAATCTTATTTAGGTGAATTAGCCTGAAACAAAAAATACATGCCTAAGATAACTTTAAAGGGATTGGGTGTTTGTATATACTTAAAAATGGAGCATTTAAAAACCACACACACACAACTTATATATTATATATTAAAATGAAATCATATATTATTTTTTAAATTTTAATATATTATAATTAAAATTACTATATGTTATTATATTGGGTTGTCGGAAAAGTCATGACGCATTTTTGCAACGAAAAACCAGAAAAAATACATCATGCCTTTTCCGACAACCCAATATATTAAATATTAAATGGGCTGGGACAGAGCACAAAGGGTAGTCAGGGTTCAAAGATTAACCCTCAATTAAATTTCTTCAGTTCACAATGGAACTGTCCAACAAGACACTCAAAGAATGAAAGAATACATGGGTGTGGCTAAGGCTACCTGGGGCCTGCCTCCCTAGTTCCCCATGGAGGCACGCCCTAAGACTAGCAGCTGGGTCAGAGAAGCTAAGAACTACTGGCTATCACGGCATTTCACCTGGTGAAAGGACTAAGTGAATGTTCAAAGGAAGGGCAATCTATTTCCATAAAATGAAATGCTCACTGCACCCGTTATCTCTTCCCTTGGTTTATTTCTTACTGTGTCAGCAGGCCCACCTGAAGTCTGTAGAGCAGCCTGACCTGTCACAATCGGTAATACATGCAAATGGCACAAGGGTAACAGTCAGGGTCCCGTCTCCCCAGTCTCCCAGCTTCTAGTCCTTCTTTTCAAAAGAACCATGGTTACCAATTTCTTGTATATTCCTAGAATTATTTTATGCACTTATAAGCATAAATACACATATTTATAAATGTGTCTCCCCAAATGGTCTGTGGCTTGCTATTTAACATCTTGACAACCCTTACACATCAGCACCTACAGAGTGGTCTCATTCTTTATCGTAGTTGTTCAGTATTCTGTTGAATGGGTGTATTATAATTTATTAGTTCCCAATTGATATAGACTCAGTTCAGCTTCTCAAAAAAGGTTATGTTGGGTTCCGGTTCCAGGTAAGATGGAGTAAGCACACTCCACCCCGCATCTCCCTCTAAACACAACTCTAAACTTGGAGAGAATGCACGAAGCAGTTATTTGAGGACTGAGAAGTAAACAGTAGCAACCAGTGGTGAGTTGACCATATTTCCCCCTCTGATATTCCCCTGGCCAGAACTCTATAGCTCGAAACCTGTTAAGTGAAGTGGGTACTAAGGGGCTGAGAGAGAGCCGCAGATGAAGCCCTTTAGTTCTGTCGTAAGAAAGGATGGGAACGAGAACTCCTAATATCAGAGAGACTAGGTAAAGCACCTCGTTTTTCTTTATTTTCCTTTTTCTATTCTCTGTTCTCTCATGCACCAGGCCACAGCAATGGCGTGGCGGCGGCAGAAGTGAAGTCAACAGGCGCCCACAGGAACCGAAACCTGAGGGAGAGACCTTTCTTCATAGATCAGAGAAGCTGTGGTCCCAGGAAGGTACAGTGGGCCCCTATTGCTTCACTTCTCTTTCTAGCTCTCCCATCATGTGGCCCCAGATGCAGGCACCATTGTGGGAAGAACATGGCAGAGTGGGGTAACCAAAGCTCCAGATTTCTGTCCAGAGGACCAAAGAACCCGGACGTAGGTGGAGTGGACGGAGGCAGATGAGCACAGGAAAGCAACAATATTTTTAGTCTGAACTCTGAGAATGAACCTTTTTTCCCTTTATTTATTCTTTATTGGGGGCAGGGTGAGCAGCAAATATGATAGGTAAGGGAAATGTCTCATTTGACATTTTTTTCTCACATGAAATTTTGAAAGCACATCTCAGTTATCCCTAAATTATCCTATAAATTTAATGTTATACCATTTATTAAAACTTTTTTTGTGAAACTTGACCAAATAATTATTAGTAAACTGAAAAAGTATAAGGGAAGAGCCAGGGAGTTTCTAGAAAAGAGTAATTGTGAAAGGATGTTAGTCCTACCAAATAATGGCTTCGTCACCAGGCAGCTGGTGACATTAAACCTTCACTAAACTTGCTTTTTTATCTCTGTACTTAAAATTTTTCATCTATAAAATGAACCGTCCCTTCTGATTACAAAATTCTCTTAAGATGTCTTTGTGGAAATTTATTTTTAAAGTAGTTAAGTATAAACAATACCTGTGCATGTATCTCATCTAACTTTAAACGCTAGGAATGGTTAATTAACATTTCAAGTATCAAAAATCACACCTCTGGGCTGATTGGTTTTATATATATATATATATTTTTTTTTTTTTAAGATTTTTTTTTTATTGGGGAATTGGGGGATGGGAACAGCACTAGGGAATTGGGGGAAGGGGAACAGACAAGTTGCTGTCCTTTTGTTCTTCAGTCTAGTTGTGGAGGACGTTGCTTCACTGGCCCAAGTTGGCACCATCATTGCGCTCTTCCAGGGTGAGGCAGATCAGTCACCAGCTTCTGGACGGCCGCTCACTGCGGCTGCTGGCCGCTCACGCTGGCTGCTGGCTACACACGGTAGCCCATGGCAACCCACTGCCACAGGGGCTGCAGCCTATGCTTTTGCTGGTGACTCACGGCAGCCCAGCTCCAGGTTGAGCTGTTGTTCAGCATCTTAGCTGTAGAGGGCAGTGTCACTGGCCCTCATATGTGGGATCTGAACCGGGGTTCTCTGGCGTCCCAAGCCAGCTCTTAACCAACGCGTCACTCAGCCAGCCCTGATTGGTTATATTTGAAGTATTCTAACCAACATACAGAAGTACTTGGCTTTCAAATAACTTTATCAAAATCTACACCAGAGGATTTGCTAATAAGTATAGTAAGGAATACTAGAAAATGGCTTTTCATTGGTGGAATAAGTGGTGACGATGGGTCGGAGGTTTGGCAGATGGTACAGGCTCTACTACTCTTTGATGAATAAGATCTAAGAAGGGACTAAGGACAACCTGGCTTTCTCTAAGCCACAAGAATGGGGTAGGAGCCACTGGTATGTATGTGTATGTGAAACATGGTGATTACCTTTAGTAAGAGCAGACCCAACGAATGGTTCTAATCAATGTTTGTACAGTTGGCAGAATTTGGTCAATGGCTTGTGCTTTCATTTTAACATATTCAGTGGTGAGGTTAGAGCTGAAGGGGTATACAGCCCCTACTTCTAATCCCTGGAGGCCACCAATATCTACAAAAGCCAAAAATGAGCAAACAAAAACCTAACAAGTGGTACCACCAGGCTGCACATCAATAGGTAGAGTGAAGAGAGTCTGAGCTCCAAGAGGAAGGCAACTTATGAAACAGAAAATAATCGTCCCCTCCCCAGCACTTCCATAAGCCTGTGCTGAGAAAAGAGGAACACTTATAATTTAAAATAAAGAAGACATGTTTTAATAATCAGAATGAGATTATTTTAGTGACTGAAAGGGTTTAGCAGTTATGAAACAGGCTGAGAAAAAGTTATGACAGTGTCCTTAAGGGAACTTACTCCTTAGCAGGAAAAAGGTGTGTGAAAAACCATGGCTAACAGTTACTAACAAAGTTAAACTTTTCCATATTATATCTCAACAAATGGAGGCATTTCAATTAAATTGGTTAAATATGCAAATGTGGCTCATGAGTTTTTTTTCTTCTACAAATATAGGCATTAAACTCACAGTGGAAAAGTGGTTATCTTAGAAAGACACAGTGGTAAAAGACTGATTTTAATTTTCTTATAATATCTTGCTTGACTTTCTCTCCCCAATGTCAGTAGGATTATCTGGATGATAGAATCATGGGCCATTTTGTTTTCTACTTCAATATCATACACATAACACATACCTCTAATAGTTTTAAAAAACTTAAAAACATTTAAGAAAAATTATTTTTTTAAATACCAGAACTGGCAGCTCAGTAAACACTGAGACCTTCAGAAAAGAAAATGTTTACTAGATACTAACTCACTTGTTGTAGTAAACAGAATGAACATCTCAGAGTCTTGATAAGAATTTATTATCAAATTTTAATATAAATGTATCAAATTGTATAACATTTAGATATAAAAAACTTTACTTTTGCAAAGGAGACTGAAAAAACTATTTGAAAAGAGAAGTTGTACCATGAATTGTTTCACCAAACACTGCTCTATAGAAGTTAACACACCGCAATTACTGCACTAACTCCAGTGTTCTCAATTATTAAAATATGTTTGAATCACTATATTGGGAAATACCTTTCCTTTATTGGCCACCGTTATGACCTGCATTACCACTAGGTGGTGATATATAGTTAGCATTCCAATTAGTTTGCAGCCAAACTTTTGAATTTGGCAAGTTCAAAGTAGGCAGCAAATATCTTTCAAATACTTGAAAATAAAGTATTGCTCAAAGCATTTCTTTAATAATACTTTACATTTTAGGATAAGAGAGTAAGTATTCCATTTTTTTCCCCTGGATTTAAATTCATCATTAAAACCATTAATTGGGGCTTATGATTACAAAAGGTAGGATTTTTTTTTTTATTTCTTATTTTTAAGATTTTATTGGGGAATTGGGGGAGGGGTACAGCGTCTGCAAATCGGGAAAGGGGAACAGACAAGTTGCTGTCCTTTCATTCTTCAGTCTAGTTGTGGAGGATGTCGCTTCACTGGCCCATGTTGGTATTATCATTGCGCTCTTCCCAAGTGAGGCAGTCGCTCGCC
>NW_017731618.1:1081095-1082921 GCF_001890085.2 Hipposideros armiger
TAAATATTTAACAAACAAAACCCACTGAGGTATGCAATTGTAAGATCTGATGTATTTCTCATGAAAACAGGTAATTGTTTCTCAAGTCTCACAATATTCTGTTCAGATGAAATATATATATATATATATATTTTTTTTTTTCTCTTTTTCATCAACAGAGAATTCTTTTGCCAGCCTACGGGATTTCACAACCTCAGCTTCTATTTTTCTCCTTTTTCTCATTCTGGGCCTCAGTGTCTGCATATTTGGATAAAGCAATCTCCCGCAGGTTGCAATTTACCTTCCCTGTCACAAAACACTCAAGGATGAAAAGGGTTTCGAGTAAGGAGTGGTGCTGCCAATTAGAAAAATGTCCCTGGACAAGCTGCTTATAAATCAGCCCAGGTCAGGAAAATAAAACAAAATGCGTAAGTCAAAGACATTTAATGCTTCATCAATATTTCATACACAAGTGCCCTAACTTAGTGATAGAAAAAAATGGGGGAACTGCCTGTGGCCAAATGTCTTAAACCTGATTCTTATGATCTTCCAACCTCTGACAATATTCTTACGTATAGCATCGTCTTTGCAGAAATACCAAAGGCTGAGGTAACTGGCAAGGTGGGAAATAGACACACAACCTCAGGGCTCCACAGGGAAAACTCATCCAGTCCTTATATATACTCACATCCCTAGGCTTCAAAAAATGTAATTTTTATCAAAATATGTTCTTCATGGGAAAAAAAAACCAAGTAGTACCGCAAAGCTTAATATGCATATCCAGTCCCCTGTTCCACTCTACTCGACTCCCAGAGGCAACCACTTTCAACAATTATAGCCATTTCCTCTAGTATCTGCCTCCATATTTCTAATAATAATATGCTTATGTGCTCCCTCTTGATTTTTCTATATCAGATATTTTTTAATCACATTCCACTCTGGGAGGTAAGGATTTAGTTCTTGCCATAGAGACTGCTAAGTGGTCTCCCAAAATGCATCTTCCTTTCCCCTCAACAACAATGCCCTGGATTTTAGCTAGGCACAGAGCTGCCCCTAACAGTCTTCCTTGCAGCTGGGTATGGCCATGTGACTAAGTTCTGACCAATGAGACACAGTGGGAGTAGTGGCGTTAACTTCAGAAAAGCATCTTGAAGGAAGGGGACTTGCCGTTTATTTCCTCCTGGCTGGAATGCAGATGTGATGGTACAGCCGAAGCAGTCATCTTAGACCATGAGTTAGCAGGTTTGTCATGAGAATGGTAAAGCGTCAAGATCAAAGATTAGAGCCTGGAGGACTGTGTAGCTGCCACACACTCCCTGGGTTGCCTATTTACAAAAGAAAGTCATTCTGTTGTGTTAAAGCCACTGTTATTTTAGGTGTGTGCCCCCACGCTGGTAAACCTAATTCTAAAGAATACAACTACAGCTGTTTTTGAAAGTGGAGATGTAGGCAGAGGGTAAATTATATAAGCCAGTTCAGGATTTGGGGTTTTATTTGAAAAGCACTATTTTAAGCACTGGATGAGCATAATTCGATTTGTGTTTTTAAAAGTTCACTGTAAGGTTTGGGACAGTGGATGCAGGAGGAGCAGTTAGAAGAATGCTTCGGTGAGAGACAGGGTAGTTGCAGTAGAGATGAAGTGAGGTTGTGCTGGAAAGATATCTGTCTGGAAGGTAAAACCCATGGAACCTGGCGGGAATGACTGAGAGGGAGATGCCGAGATGACTCCCAAGGGTCTAACGTGAACAGCTAGATGGCAATGGTGCCAGACACAGAGATGGCAAACACCTCTAGGGGAGGGCCAGGTTGAGAGGGAAGACTACAGATGTATCCATTAACAAACTCAA
>NW_017731618.1:1085191-1089646 GCF_001890085.2 Hipposideros armiger
GAGAGCCACTCGTGGCTAGTGGCTGCTGTGATGGACTGCAGAGTAACATTTCCATCACCACAGAAAGTTCTAAGAATAGCACTGCTCTGAACAGAAGGCTAGATGTTCTAAGAAGTCCAGGGAGTCTGCTCCTGCCTCCCAGTTCATCCTGGACTTCTCTTCCGTTTGAAATGTTGACAACAACTTGAAAGAAAAAAATATATACTGTGAATACCATATACAACTTTGCTGTAACAGGAACACATCCTGGCTTTTAGTATGGGAACTTAGAACGAGATTTTTCTATTCTGTTTCCTTCTGTAGCTATTACTCTGGGAAGGGAGGGTAAACTGCTGAGGGACATTTCTAAATCAGCAATTTCCTTACTCAGCTACTTACCCCAGTAGTACTATAAATATAGCCAGCTGTTGAGAAGTAATTAATACCAAGCCTTTGAATTTCTGAGCGATCATTAGTCCTATTCATCTTGACCAATCAAGACCTGGTGTGTCTCAAATGTATATGGAGATGATAAAAATCTCCACAGACGTTATGAGCTTCTCAAAACACTTCTCTGTCATTCTGCATTTCAGAGATTACTCAGTATTATTCATTTGCTTACAATCAGTCCATACTGATGTATAAGTCATTTCCATGGTACTTCAGCTCTATATGGTATTTCTTTACAGGTCAGGGGCTTTAAAAAACTCTCTTTATGGACTCTGTTCCAATTATAGATCCTGCTGCAGTCACTAGAGGTACTCAGCACCCAAGAATGGGCCACACCAATTTTGCGTGATGGACACATGAACTCCCTGAAGGAGGGGCGTTGGGTTCTAAGTTTTAGATGAACTGTTTCCTAGCTGAATTTAAATGCTCATCAATTACTATATATATTTTTTCAGATTTATGAAATCATAAGAAGTGAAGTTTTCTCCAATTAACCCCATACAATATGAACATCTGTCTTTCTAGATCTGGTTAGTACTCTCTAATGTGTTGAGTTATAACTGTTTCTCAATTTTGTGAGTTGTCTGAGTGTGTGCATTTTTATTTCTTGAACAAAATGACAGTTGTCTTTAGGACAGGATTCCCATGTCGTCACTGAAGTTACTTTGTGGACTGCCCTCCACAAAGCCTGTATATAAACACTGCACTGACCAGCACCTTCTCTCAGTTGTCTGGCTAAAGCCAAGCTGCTGGCTTTCCGAGTACTCCAGCACTTCAATACAGGTANGCCATTGGACGGCCGCTCACGGTGGCTCATGGCAGCTCACACTGGCTGCCAGCCACTCATACTAGCTCACAGCAGTCCATGCAGCAGGGGCTGCAGCCTACGCCATTGCCAGCAACTCACAGCAGCCCAGCTCCAGGTTGAGCTGTTATTCACCTCCTTAGTTGTGGAGGATGCAGTCACTGGCCCTCATATGTGGGATCCGAACCCAGGCCCCGCTGCTCAGAGCTGGCGTCCCAAGCCAGCTCTTAACCAATGCGCCACTTGGCCCGCCCCTAAAGGTAGGACTTTTAACTGCATGCTTTACATGCTATATTCTCAAGATAAAACCAAACTTACTCTTATTGTACAATTCAGCAATCATACTCCTTGGTATTTACCCAAAGGAGTTGGAAACTTATGTCCACATAAAAACCTGTACATGGATGTTTACAGCAGCTTATCATTGCCAAAACCTGAAAGCTACCAAGATGCCCTTCAGTAGGTGCACGGATAACTAAACTATGGTAGATAATGGAATACTATTCAGTGCTAAAAAGAAATGAGCTATCTAGCCATGAAAAGACATAGAGGAACCTCATATAGTATTACTAAGTGAAAGAAGCCAATCTAAAAAGGCTACATATTATATGATTCCAACGATATATTCTGGAAAAGGCAAAACTAGAGAGACAGTAGAAAACTCAGTGGTTGTCAGGGGTGATGGAGGAGGGGAAAGGCATCAACAGGCAGAGCACACAGGACTTCAGGGCAGTGGAAGTATTCTGCAGGACACAACAATGATGGAAACACGTCATTATACATTTGTCCAGTCCACAGAATGTACCACCAAGAGTGAACCCTCCTGGGAACTACGGACTCTGGTTGATAATGGCATGTCAATGTAGGGTCATTGGTTGTAATAACTGTCCCACTTTGATAGGGGATGATGATAATGGGGGAGGCTGTGCATGTGTGGGGACAAGGGGGTACACGGGGAATCTGCACACCTTCCTCTCAGTTTTGCTGGGAACTGAAAACTGCTCTAAAAAGTAAAGCCTGTTAAACAGCAAAACAAAGCAAAAAACCCTACTGGAATTGGAACTGCATGTTAGCATGCTCAGTGGGAACCTAGCACCACCGCGTGCAGAGCTGCATGACAGCCAGATTTCTTACAAGAATTCTGAGAGTTCAATAAAGCTCTAGTAAAGCAGTAATTATAATTTTTTAATACAAAAGTTTAATAATTTTCATAACTTACAAGCTTCTAGTAGGCCGCCCTAATTTATATTAAAAATGAAAGTCTGGATTTGCATATCATTTGTCCTTAAGACAAGCTGTTTTGAATCAGTCTGTGTTCCCTTAGGAGGCCTCTCTCAACCCACTGCAGGAAGTGAACCATATTTTTTCGACATATTGATCTTGGATAGCAACTCGGCTTAGTAATCACATGATTCGGCTTTTGATCTCACTTTTGTTACTGAAACGGGTGTTTGATCTGGAACATGTCAGTGTCACTGTATCTTGCAATAAAACAGGGATTATAACGGCTGTTCCTTAACTACAACATAGGAATCATGTGAGAATTGACTAAATGACAGAACTAAGATTTATTGCTGAGAGAAAAGGAAATGAACTAAAAAGTTCTTATGCTGACGCACACAGAATTAATGCACCAGGACGGCTAGATAAAAATCCTCACAAAAGAGCCGTGATTACCGGGTGATGCAGTCTTCCGCCTGCTTCTCGCTGTTCATCCTGTGATACACCACAGCAGCCACGGCCAGTGGGCCTGCATCCCCGCACAGGAAGGTGATGGAACGCTTGGACAAGCAGCTCAGGGCTTGCTTTACGTAGGCATGCGCCATCTGCAGGTAGGCAGGGTCTCCGAACACATCATGGAGGTGTAAGTAAAGCACAGCAATTCCTGAAAAGGAAAAAGAATGTAAAACTGAGAAAAGGGCGGCTGACTGTTATTCTGATGTGCTGTCTACTCAGCCACACTGATTTCTGAGAAGCCCCAACAAATAGGGAAACTATCTGGAGGTTCAGCTGACCTTTGTTCTAGACTCAGCTTCCCTACCAAGCTGCTCTAAGAACTAGACACTTGTCCTTAGTTTCCTCATCATTACAACTCTTAAATCATAGGACCGCGGAGACCCACTAAGAACCCTAAACTCGTTTATTATTAATCTTTGTGGCACTCTGGCTATTGCGTTAATGTGTTCTTCTTGATGGTTAAATGACAGGTCGTAAAACCATGGTTCTAAATAGTCACTTGTTTATTTAACAAATAATAGGTTACTTAATTAATAATAAACAAGAAATGTTTGTTCTTGTGAGCTAAAGAAATTCAATGACTAGAGAATGTAAAATTCATTTCTCTTCATATAGAAGGTAATTTTTCACGTAATAAAGAAGGTAGAGGAACGAAATCCCCTACCCCAGTATCATTCCTGGCACAGATTATAAGAAAACCATTAAGTTATTTGAGATCTGAGAGAACAGATTCAATTCTGCCTTAATTTTTTTTTTTTTTGTCAAGAACGCGGCCACTTTAGGAACTATACTGTAAAAGCTGCCAATGACTTCTGCTTTGGGCCTTATTCCAGTTGCTTCTTATCCTACTCCTGAAGCCTGAATATGTCACTGAGGCGTTGTCTGCATGTTTTTATTCCAAATACCTGTCACAGGAGACACAGCCTGCCGTCTGAAGCCGCCTGGTCTCAGGGCAAACTCAAAGACGTGGAGCCGGGAGCTTGCCTGCAACGTTTTCAGAAACTCATTTCTCCCCTTAAAGTACATTTTCCATCTCATTTACCATTTTAGAAGATACAGAGCCTCTGTTTAAATCTAAATTAATAGAGCCAATCTCTTCATGGATTTCAGTGCAGTAAAAATGCAGTCTGCAAAATTACCTTTCACTGTACTGAGGACAATTTTAAATTTAGAGAGTTTTCTCATTTTGCATGGGTAATCTCCAAAGCTTTGTGCTACAGACAATTCAATTTCACATGTATATTAAGACCAAATTTTCATTTTCTGCCAAAGTTAATAATGCTATCTGCTCTTTCAAAGTGGCTTGGTTTTAGTAATTCCACAAGCTGATGATGAGATGTACCAATGTTTAAGGTTTGTAGACCTAAGTGTATAAAACCACATATGTGGGTATGAAAAAAAAATCTCCTTTTCACAAATAATCAATGTCAAGAGCTTCTTCTAGAATTAGGTCCTTAATAGGCTTCATCTCCATCCATATCTGG
>NW_017731618.1:1092616-1093862 GCF_001890085.2 Hipposideros armiger
TTAAGCAGCATCAGTAACAATCAATTAATAGAGTGACTTTTAGAATCAAATATATGAAGTCAGTAATCTTTTCAGAAATGGCATGTTAATTCTTTAGTTATTCATACCCTTGGAAGCTGACTTGGTAGAAAAAGAACAGACAGAGGTCAGCAGAGTATCTGCTCCATCACAGGGACAAAAAGAAACACGATCAAGGAGAAGGAAGAATGGTGGGGGGCGGGGTGTAGACTGAAAGGGGAGCTCCACATGTGGAAAGGCTGAAATGGAGCAGGTGTAGCGAGTACTCCCAGCGAGTGGAATTATATGAGCAAATTCCTGTGGACAAGAAGCCTAGGGGATGACCTGGTTAATAAGGTTGGGCTCCATGGGGGTTTAAATGATTAAAAACAAGATGAGAAATTTAGATTTGATGCTAACCCACTGTCAATTCATGTATTTTTAAAAGGCATTTTTAAAAGCTAAATTTGGCTGTATGTGTGAGTCCAGGTCTTCCAGGCCGGTACTGAACATGCAAGCCTTTATTAGGAAAGTCTGTTTATCTGGGAAATGGGTCCTAGACACATACCACATGAAGAATGCTGCAGGGATCACGCCAGCAATTATGCGCTTAGGCTTGGAAACGACACATGCCACTTCCACCAGCAGCCCCAGTGCTACTGGTAGCTTCACCCAACTACAAAGAAGCTGAGAGGTCTAACCTTCCCAATGGCCCAGAAGGAGGGAGTCACCAGATATAAGTGAGCACTAGACGTGTCTAACATGGGGACAGTGAGGAGGCGACAGAGAGGAGCCAAGTCCCGGACAGGGGAGGTCTGAGACATTCATTAGATATCCAAGCAGAGGCCAGGGAGGCAGCTGGATAAACGCATCTGGAGTTCAGGAAGGAGAGGTTGGGCAAACGTCCTCCAAGTGGGTGGGGAATGTGTTCACCAGAGCGGCCAATAATTCCCTGATGCATTTCAGGAGCGAACAGAGTAGAAGACTCATTAATCCAGCGCAAGTGCAAGTTGCTTTTGATTGAAAAACAAAAACCAAAACCATGCTTACCACCCCTGTGTCGTCTGAGAGGCCAGAAAAAACCCAGCCATACATTATTGTGATCTTCTTATAACTCCTGGAGCCTGTTTCCTTGCTCAGAACTGTGGTGTTCAACGTGTTAGCCTCTTTGGAAACTTAAGTTAATTAAAAGTAAACAAAATTTAAAATTCTGTTTCTCAGTCAGATATGCCACATTTCAAATGCTTGA
>NW_017731618.1:1095507-1106912 GCF_001890085.2 Hipposideros armiger
ATGGAAGCCTGGCTCTGCCAATTACTAGCTGTGTGATCTCAACCCATTTACTAAACTTTTCTGTGCTCAAGCATCTATGAAACAAGAGGAGCTTCTCCACAGTTACTGTGAATCATGCTAATCACAATAATCCTTAGTGCATAGTAACTACTCAATAAATGCTCAATCCCAAGTGTCCCAGGTGAACCTCAGAGTGTTGCATGAGTCACTCTGTCTCACTTCTGATGCCTGATCTAAAGGGACAGAAAGTCCACAGCAAACCATACTCTCCCTTTTCTCATTTCTTGCCTCTATCCCCTCTCACTGGCTCCTCTGACTGGGGACGTGGGAAAGTGTTCCCTACACACGTGCCATCTGCCCTCGCTCTTGAACTTTCTGGAAGTCTTCTCTGTCTTCAGGCTCTCTGTCCCCTCCTCTCTCCTGCTTATGTGGTCATCATCCATAACGTGGGCTCTCCCGATCATCTGCTTGAGTCTGAGGGGTAAGTTCAGATCAGGGAGCGAGGAGGAGGAAGCCCACTTCACATCCAGAGCCAAACCATGTGCTGGCTATCCAGCTTTACCAATTAGGAAGCAGGTATTATGAGCCCTATCTAATTTCTAAGTTCGTTTCTCAATTGGATTAGAGGAGAAGGGAAAGAAATGTGATTAACAGACTAACAGATATGAAATAAGTTGAATTCATACCCTTTCCCCATTCTACCTAGTTTTAAGTTACTGTTTTTAGTTTGCACAGGTGGTAGCTAGAATAACAGTGCAGGGCACTTTCCATCCATCCATCCATCCATCCATCCATCCATCCATCCATCTATTCATTGATCTCTCCATCCAAACATATATTAAGCACCACCTATGGAGCTGGCAATGTGTTAAGTGCAAAAGTTACTGTAATGAAAACGACAGGATACAGCCCCAGCCTCCTTGGTATTGTCTGTAAAAATCAAATTGCTTAGGTATGTCTTCTTTTTTTCCCTCCTGCCATTTTTTCTGATCTATTTAGAAACACCCTGCTGTCTGTGCCTCACCCAAGTACACTGGTGACATCTAACCCTCAGTTCTTTCAACCCTGTGTTTTCGCAATGTAAGATAACCTACAGTACAATGACGCCACCACCACAGAAAGTGCAGGCAGCGAGAAAGCAGGCGGCACTCGTGGTGCAGTCATCTATCTAGTGGTCACTGAAGGGCTCTAATACACCCGGGGTAGAGCCACGTCCTTGATTCCTTCTACTTGTCTGAACAGCTCTGGCTGGGAACCGCTTAGTTGCTTCTCAGGAAGGTGAAGGACACTTGCTCAGGGCTCAAATTAGACATTGAATGCTGGCTCTGATGTAGAGCTACTTAATAAGGAGATCCAATTGCAAAGAAAAGACACCTGGCTAGAGTGATTCCTTTCAAATAAGTCTGGTCTCAGCAGAAACTAAGACCCACAGGCTAAAGCTGCAGCTCAAAGGCTATACATTTCGCAGATCAGAGGAACAGCGCGTCTTGAAATACTTTAATGACTTACATTTAGAGAGCAAGTTAATATTACTCTGGGGATTATGCTGCATATCCTCTTATTTAAAACGTTATCCAATATTTGAAAAGAGGAACTCTATGCTGATCTTAGCTTCATTAACGTTGTGAGTTGGTTAGAGAAGATTGGGTCGTGTCTTTTAGAACTAAAGCCCCTAGAGTCATGAGTGTGTTTCTTTTCAAAGTGTGAGCTGATCATCATTTCCCCTAGGAATCATCATAGTTAAGAGTGGGAAAGAATGAAATTAAATGAGGGCTAGCGCTTTCCCTCACTCTCCCTTAAAGACACTGGCGAGATCAGCCATCCCTTGGGTTTACTTAACCTTTCTACTATGTTATCTGCAAGGGAAGCAATCTTTTCTACTAAATGCTTATTTCTAACACAAGAATAATTCATCTGCTCATTTAATCCCTTATAATAACAATCCTTCACCAGTGTTTTGTGCTTTCCATTTTGTAAGGCACTTTAAAATCTTCTCCTTCCTAGAACCTACAATCTACCTGGAACAAAACCCAAAGCAGCCTAACAGGCAGGTGGCGTTACACCCTCTGGTGACCCTCCCCCACTGATCCCCTTAGTAGCTGGCCATCCAGTTTGACCTTACGGGGCCTCCCGCCTACTATTTTTCTGTGCTATCTGCTGCTTTGTGCATGGATATATACAACGGCTCTTTTTTTTTTTTTTTTAGCTGAGCCATCCTGCCACCTGTTGGCAGCTCAGCTGCAGCTCAGCTCGGGCCAGGAATTGAACTGCTGTTGCTCAGAGCTCACACTCTTAACCAACTGAGCCACTCGGCCGGCCCTATACCATGGTTCTTGATGGCGCACCTAAAGAACCTAAGTGCTTCCCTTGCTTCCCAAACTGGGAGCACGTACTGTAACGAACTCTCGTAAATGTACCAGAAAGGGATTAAGGCTACAAATGAACAACTTAATGCTTATTGCTGGCTTATGTCACATATGAATATTATGATGCATTACACTTCAATGAGTTGATTTTAGAAAGGAGGATTATGGTGAAAAGAACCAAGGCTGTTCATTTCAAATATCATTTATTAACAGCTGTAGGAGCTACCGATTCATTTCAGACATAGGTGATATTTCACACGAGAATATCCTCAATAAGCCTTTTCAAATACAAGCAATTATGAGGAAAAGCTTCTGTTTTGGCCCAGTTAATTTTCTATCCTGAAACCAAGCTGAATATATTAATTAAGGATTAGGAAGGGGGAAAGCATCTTCTATACAACAATGCTAGAGATTGCCTTTTTCTGGTAGCAAATGCCCATAACTCTTTCCAGGGTTTTTATGTCCAATCCCAAGTAATTTTTTCCTATAGACTTTTAAGGAGTAAGCACTCTTGTTGTCTAACGAGACATCTCCCTTTGGCTTTACCAAATTGCTTTCATGCTTTACCAGGGCTTATCCTGATGTTTTTCTAAAACATTTAAAACTGAGTACTCATTTGCCATTTCTAAAAAGTTTATATAGCATGCGTATCATCATGTGATTGCTCAAATTACTCCCTCTTAGAGCTTATTTGCAGATCTTCACTTAAACAAAATGTACGGAGTAAACCCAAATGAAGAAATGGAGAGTAAACACACACACACACACAAACAAACCCATTCATTCTCCTTCTCTCTCTTTCTCTCAGTAAAGAGCAGGTGTTCTAAAGCCAGACTTGCTGGGTTGAATCCTAACCTAACTGTCACTTACTAGCTGTGTAACCTTGAACAGGTACTCAGCCACGCTTTGCTTCACTTTTCTCATCTGTGAAATGGGGGTATGAGTAGTATCCATGCCATGGAGTTCTTCTGACATTTAGATTAGTTAATGCAAAATGCTGGCACGTAACGTTAGTTATTGGCATACATGCTCACACAGTCTGGCTCCTGTCATTCAAATGCCAACCCTAGTGATATTTTATTAACAAAACTCTGTTTTAATCTTTACTCTTGCTCTTCAACAGTCAAATGATCACAAAACTGCATACTGGTGGTTTTGATTCCCTTGAGAACCAAAAATTATTGAATTCTTATTTTTGAACATTAACGTATAGTAATCATCTGTTAACTCTCAATTACTTCCTGAAAAATTGATTATTCATGACACTTCATTCCTGGATAAGCATGAGACAGACCAGGGGGATTTATGGTCATAACTGCCTCAGTTGCCAATCTGAGATCGTTGTGAGGTTTTTTAAACTCTTCCCTCCTTTCTTTCCCAGGGTCAAGGCATTTTATGTCTCTGCTGTAATAAGAAAGGTAAAAGTTAGGAATACAGCTTGTAAAACTGCTCTATGATAACCACAGGTGTAAATATATAGGCTTCGGTGAAAACGATGCCTGAATCCTATTAAAATCCTATGTTAATACTCCAATCGCTGTGTTATATCCTCGGCTTCCATTTTAAAATAAAAGCCAAAGTATTTAATTGTAAAATAGTTTGTAAAGTGAATATAAAGTACTTTCTAAAGCAATGATTTGCTTTTTTAAAATTTCTATTTAAACTTGTACATATCACCCTTACCAATAAAGCATTATACACATAGTCTTTTCTGAAGTACATAAAACACACAGAAGTGCTCTAGCAGAAATTCTAATAAGTAGCCTGTCATCATTAGTCTCATTATTTTTTTTCTGAAAAGACAGAAAATGGGAAAAAGTGATGGGAGCCCATTTTTTCAGTTTTAAGTATCTATAACACTGAAAACACAGGGGTGCTTCTTCTCTCCGTTAAAACTCTCATTTTCAAGATTAAGTGAGCAGCCGAGGCAGGTGGAGGAGGAGCATGAACGAGGCATTATGAAGTGGGGCAGCCTAGCTTTGTAGCTTTCTTTCGTCATGATGCAGAAGCACAGACACATGACTACGGAGTTTACTAAGGACTGATGCATGACACAAACAAATTAAGGACTTTATAAGCCTGTGACAAATAAGAGTTTGACAGGAAGTGGAAATGGGAGGCAGAGCACTGATTAAGCTGAGAAAACATCCATGTTTCACAGAATTAAGTTTAGAATCACTTGTAGTCTCTTTCTAGATTTAAGTTACACTAGGCTCGAGAAAAACTATTTATGATTTGGCATTACTATAATACTTCATTTCTATGGCAGGCTTTATGAAAAGGCTATTACTTATTGAAATGAAAGAAAATTCAAAACGCATAAAGGTGTTATGAATCCAAATCCAAATATGAGACTCCTTAGAAACAGAGCAGGCAAAATACTGCTTAGCAAATTTTCAAAATATTTTAGGGACAAAAATTCCTGCAAAGTGGCCAGAATTTAGAGGTCCTTTTGCAGATGAAAAAACTGAGCGTCACTGTCCAAATGCCTGTGCAAATGCAGAAATCAAGGATCATGTTTCTTATTATACTCAGATAGGACTTATAACGGAGATTGCTGGGTTTTCTCCAAAATCCACTCTCCCTCCTCTTTCCTTTATTAACTGAACCCCAGCTAACAAACTACATTTACCATGCATCCTTGCTAACAGGTATAACCATGTGAGTATGTTCCAGCCAATGCAAAGTAAGTAGAATTAAAATGTTGACTGGGACTTCTCAGAGTCTTTTGGAAGGGAAGGAATGCCTTCTTCTTTGCTTCATCTTCCTGCATCCTGAAAAGCTGCTGTAATGGCTGGATCTTCAGCAGCTATCTGGCCAAAAGATAGAAGCTAGTGGCTGAGGGGTTATGGAGCAGAAAGAAAAGAGGACAGGGTTTCTACTTGAGGTACTTGGGCCACTATATCAGCCCTGGAATGCCTGTCTTTTACATGAGAGATAAATGAACTTCCATCCTATTTAAACCACTGCAATTTTGATTCTTTTGGATATAGGTAGACAGTGGAGCCTAATCCTATTCCAAATCCTAATCCTATCTAAATCAGAATTAACTATCAAATCATACTTCTACAGAGGGATGAAACTTAACATAATACTTGGATGGTAAGTTAAAGTTCTAACTAATTGTAATAATCATGATAATTTATCATACAAACTATGTAATGAATAATATAATAACTCGCAAAAGTTTTCACTGTAAACTGAAAACAAATGCTTGATAAATATCAACACTGAAGAAAGTTTTAAAGGTTTTCTACAATGAATTAGTGTTTCCCAAAGTAACATAATTTTAGACAAGTTAGCAACAAAGGCAAACAACAAATATCATAAAAATATGACTCTAAATTTGTTGCTGAACAAAGTTAAAGAAATATAACCCGTTTTCTAAAAAGTATCAATTTTTGAAAGATAACACAGGGTACACACAAATTAACATACAAATCTACATATAATTATGCAAATGCTGCTTTGACACACAACACCAAGTATTTTTATTGTGTTAAGATGTTTGTGAATGCATTTTTTGGTATTAAAATTGCAGTTGTGAATAGAAGACACTCGGCAAGATAATAATTTTCTGTTGTCAAATCAGCTTTAGTTTCTTATGCAACTCAGTTTTATGCTATTCAGATGGTCTGAACACTGGCACATGAAAGCATTTTACTTATTCACTTCATGTAGAAATAATGGCTTTTTAACAGTGCTCGATTAGGAGACATTAGGAACCTTGCCTCGAAAGCCATTAGCAAATTTATCTAGAAGATTGTATGCTACATCATAAAATAACCAGCAGTTGAAGATGTTCTAAGCTGCTTCGTATGCCAATTGGCGTAGACACTTGCCAGAAAAGCTCCTTCAGCCAGCAATGAGTTCATAGATACTTAAGGATAAAATTTTGAAGGATATTGGCAATTCAAAGGATATGATGCCAGAGACCACATACTGCCAACAAATTTAAACAAACTTGCATTTTACTTTGCAGTGAAATCTATTTCCAAGGAAAATTTAAGTTTGAGTTTGCCAACTAGCCCTGGAAACAGAGGGGACTGACTGATGGCTTTTCTTAATATTATCAAACTACTAATGCGAACTTGAAATCAACCCCCACTTCCTTTCCCCTTAAAGCAAGGTATCTTATAATATGTAATAATATAAGCTCACCTGAAAGGGTGTTAGAGATTTAAGACCTTCTCTCTGTAATCAGTTATGGAATTAAATCTAGCCCCTGTCTTAGTCTTCTTTTTTGTCAATAATGACAATAATAGAATGTCCAAATGTTATTAGGAAAAGATCTATAAGTCTGTGCCTTCTTACAATGTGAAAATCAAGAAGAAAGCTAAAGATAACCATGTACTGTACTTATCCTGTTTTGTTCAAATCCTCATAATTTTAAATAAAGAAGAGTAATGTTCATTAATGAGATTAACCTATCAATTAAAACATACCTGGAACACAGTAGATACTCAATAAATGACAAACTGTTGTTATAACTTCCCTTTTGAAGCAAAACACTTCCAGTTTATTCTCATCTGAATGTTTCTTAAGTTTCTAAAATTCACAAAAATCATAAGACTAAACTATAAGAGGGAGGGGCCATCATTATATATAGTCCATTTCTCTTATTTTATAAAATTTTGTCCTTAAACGTCTCTGAGAGATTATAATTTTTACTTATTTTATCTGAGATTATAATTTTTACTGATTTTATCTGCCTCCCCATCCTCATAAGGACAGACAGAATCACTGGCCATTAATAAAAGAGGACTGCTAAGAGATTGCTATTAGTAAATTCCTGTCATACAAAAGTCCTCCAAGTCCACAGATGACCTTCTGTATCATGACCACTGAGGCTTGCAAAATGCAGATTTCTGGGCCCTGCTCAAGACCCATCAAACCAGAATCTCTGCCATGAGGCCCAGGAATTCCACTTTTATGACAAGCATCACACTTTAAAATCAAATTCAAATTCCTAAGCTGAAAACTGTTCCTCCTTGTCTACTTTTCAGAGTAACTGGGAAACGCTGACTCTTTCAACCATGCTTTCTCCAAGATTATAAAGCTGTCTTTGTTTCACATTAGTAAACTAATTGTAGTGCTTCAATTTTCCTTTTTTGGTTTCTGTCTTACCTTTCTGACAGCCATGTACTGTTTCTTCCCAAACTTTCTCCAACCACTCACCAGTAAAACAGTGAATGCAAACCAGCCAGCAATGATTATATGGAAGGATTCTTTCACAGAATCTACACTTTACTCTGTGTTCTGTATGGCTCCCTGTTATGTAGTAACTTTTATAAAAAAAAAAATGGCGCTTCTGGACATGTTTTATTTCCTGTGGGTAAATACTCCTTACCTCTATTTTATGCACTGTATTTAGAGCTCTTTCCACTGAAATTTCATCTCCAAATTAACTATGTCATGCTAAACTTCAATTTTTCTCCTCACAAGTACAGCAGCCATCCAAATTTGTGTCAGATGTGTCTGCAAATATGCTTACCCTGCCTTAAATTCAGAGCACTGTTAGATGTCCAGATGATACCAAGGCCAGGCTGAGAGCACAGTAGTCTCCTGGAAGCAATTACTCATGTAGATGCAGGAAGCATTTAGGGTATTCAGTGAGACTGCTTTGGTAATGCTTTGGCTCCTTCTACAATGCTTATGCCAGCTCATGGTCAGCACATCATACCTGTCCAGCCAGTGTAAGCAGTGCCATCCCGAGGGTCTGCTGACTTTAGGCCTCTCTCCATTTGCTGCAGCAGCTCTCGAATCTTATTGTTCAAACGTTGTGAGAACTCAGGAGTCAGCTGTAGATATTAAAGGGAAAACAAACATCAAAATACATGAGCCACTCCATTTCCTGGACTATGGGCTACCAAAAATAGGAGGGTATTTTATTTCCACTAAGGCCACATTTTCCTGCCTGGGAGAATTGGACAATTACAACAGGTCCTCCAATTATGGCATTGTTCAATGTCATTTCATTATAACATTGATGAGAAAAAAAAAAATCAGTTCCCACTGGGGCCCCTGTCTGTGTGAAATTTGAAGGTTCTCTCCATGTCTGTGTGGGTTTTCTCTGATTTCCTCCCACATCCCAAAGATATGCATGTGAGGTGAACCGGCATCTAAATGATCTCCGTCTGAGTGTGGGTAGGTGTGTGAGTGCAGCCTGCGGTGCAAGGGTATACTCTCCAGGGTGGGTTCCTGCCCCGCGCTTTGAGCTGTCAGAAGGGGTTCTCGCTACACCTAACAAGGAACCTGAAAGTAAGAAGGCAGTATAGCATTATTAATAATAAAAGATACTAAATTTTACTACTGAAGAGCATCTCTGATAAGGCAAATCAGACTATCAACTATGTCTGGATAATCTATTCTGAAGCACCTTTATGATACCTTGTTTTATACTCTGAAGAAGAAACCATGCTGTTTGAAGGACATACCCCCATTATTTAACAATTTCTGCCAAGAGGTTAAGATTTCAACAAGTCTTGAAAATACATTTAGTAAGATAAAATATACTTTAATATTAATAGCAAAGGTCGATAAATCTCAACTAGATAGGAGAGTGCATCTACATGAGAACATGTCATGTTCTGTTCATAGATCATGGATAATTTATCATCTTGCTTGGCCTTACTTTAAGAGACCAAGAATAATGAGAACGCATCAGCCTCAGGAAGGGAATTTACTCCCTATGTGGCATATAAACTGTATTTAATAAAGGTGACCTGCCTGAGAATATTGATTGCTGTGGCAGACCACAAAATTATTCAAACTCTAGTGATAATTAGAAGAGTCTCTAAAAGCCCCACCTCCTCCCTTTTTTTCTGATAGATACTAGAAAAAAGACCAGTTCCTTATTGAAATGTTTGTTAATAAATTAAGGAGGGCCGATTGCCAGAGCTTGATCCTTGGTGTTCAACACTAAACAATTTTAGAACTTGTATGATAAGTTTCTTTCTGAGATTTGTCCAAAAACCACGTGTTAGGCAATAAATTAGTGTTATTTTGGGGCCTGAGTGTAAATTTATGACTATCTTTTTTTCTCCCTTAGAAAGAGGTAATTTTGTAAAAAAGCATTACATTTATAAATAGTCTACACAGTGAGCATTTTGTTGAGGGCTTCTGTCCTCATGCATCCTCAAGTGTTCCCTTTGCCAAGTTATCATGAAGCAGCATGTCTTCTTCCAGCAAGACAAGACAAATACTTCAGCTTCAGGATCTGCAGAGGTAGGCAGAACGCAAGTCCAAATGGCCAAAAGGACGCCATCTGAGCTCAAGATAATTATAAGCAGCTTTGTTTGGGCAGCTCAATTTTGGTCTTCAAAGAATCAGACTGATTCTAGCGCTCTACACACTGGTGCCCCGCTATCCTATGACACTTCTCCATCTCTGTCATCCCTCTCCCTCCTACCTGCATTACTGACACAAGTTAATCGTGATGAGTGTTTTAAGAATCAACAGAGCCACATCAAGTCAGCCTGGCAGATAGGGAATCTCTAAGGCTATTATCTCACATGTGAAATGCTTTTCATATAGAGTTTCGAAGGAATAAACTGGTAAAATTAAAAAAAAAAAGTGTGCACTTACAAGACATCACTCTTCCAATCTAACTCACTCTTAGGATTTCTAAAGGTATTCTTAAAAAGAACTGTATTCTTTCTTAACAATTATGCTCACCCACAGGGACATGAGAAAACACAGGCCTCTGGTGACTGACATCCAGCTTCCCTTTTGCACAGTAGTTTGAGGCACAAACCAGTTTAATTTACTAGTTTTATTTATTTATTTTCAGCTGTGGGGGTGTCCCGCAAAGGGTGGAAACTATACCAAGAATTTCAGGCCTATGTCACAAATTTTTTTTAGCCCTTTGAGTTTAAAGATGTCTTTACCACATAGTCCGCCGGTTTCCTCTTGTCATCACCCTGCCTATACTTGCGTACAATCATAAAGCAATAACATGGCACATGTGAAACACCGTCAGGATTTTGCCCTCTTTGCAAAGCAAACCAAAAATGATCAAAAATGCAAAATTACGTAGTAAACTGCATAGTTGTCAAGTCTTATAATTTAAAACATCCATGAGATTATTTTAATTATTAATATTAACGATTCCTTCTATTCAACATGTTAGGGCTGACATTGTATATTTTAACGCGTATTTTATGGATTTAATATCTATTTTATATATGTACCCTCAAATTATATACTGTTAAAAAAGGGTAAATGCACGTCCCTTTCTTTCAAGCAAAACTGAGCTCCTTTCCAAACACGGGGGTTGGAGGAAGAGATTCAGGCAGATGGATCCCAAACTCACCCTCCCAGCAGGATTAAAGTAGCCTTCGGCCAGAGATTTGTTATAATCGGCATAAGGATTCGGGAAGGCCCTTTGAGCCATGGTGCCGGAAGCCAGCCTGCAGAACAAGGGAAAAAGAGAACCCAGGTTGAAACAGGGACTTCGGCCGCGCGGCGATGGCGGTGGCCAGAGGCCCGGCAACGCTTTCCTTCGAGCTTCTGGGCCACCGCACGGTCTCGGCGGTCTGGGAGGACGCCGGGCCCACTGAGGCCAGGATGCTGGGGCGTGGCAGCTCCGCGGAGAGGCTGCCAGGGCCCAGAACCCACCGCGAAAAAGGGATTCCGTTTTGCACCCCACGTTCCCACTCCCGCGATTCCAAGCAACTGCCCAGTGCCGTGTCCAGAAGCCCTGCCCCGCCTCGGCCGCTCACCCGCAGCCACCGGACAATAACAGAAGCGACGCTTTCACCGCCCACTTCCTGACAGTCGGACCAATCAGAGCCTTCGTCGCTACGGAGACCCGCCCCCTTCCTGCTTTCAGTTTGTTAAAGAGACATAGAGTGTGATTTGTGAAGGATAATACAGGATGATTTAAAACCTGGGTAGCTGGATTAGGGACGTATCGTAAAATAACGTGCAAATGTGCCCAATATGTCCTATCTTTGTTCCCTTTTAACTTTTTTATTTTTATTTTTAAGAAAACGAATTCAAGTCCAGATAATTCCTAAGTACTGTAATTTTTTTTTT
>NW_017731618.1:1108907-1161372 GCF_001890085.2 Hipposideros armiger
CCAACTGCAGATGAAAACACGATTTATGATCCACAGTTGGGCATCTACAGATGTGGAGGGCTGACTATATACATTGATCTACACCAATTTATGTAAAGGACTTGAGAATCTGTGGATTTTGGTATCTGCTGGGGGCAAGGGCAGGGGTGCAGTTCCTGGAACCAACCTCCGGAGAATACCAAGAGATGACTATAGTTGAGTTTTTGGGGATTTAAGTTACAGGAAGATTTTCCACTGCAGGGCGTTGGGGTGGTGTCACTGAGAGTGGGGGGATTGGCACTCTTAACCCCCAAGTTATTCAAGGGTCTACTGTATATCCTTTGGAAATCACATCATGGGTTGTGTAGGTATATATTTTTAATTAGTGGACTAGTGCTATAAAAACTCAACAACTCATGTTTTAGATGTGTTGCACTGTGTTCAGTTGGTTGTTTTAGATAATCATATAATATTTTCATAGTACATCTCCACTTCATTTTACTTATCCTTTCCCCCAAGGATGGGTACTTTCTAACTTCCACATTACAAATAATACAGCCAAGAATAGTCAGGTACATGTTCTCAAAAAGATCTGGATGTGAGCATTTCTGAGATATCTCCCCAGAAGTGGATTGCTGGATCATAGGACATCCTGGCACTTAATTCCTCCAGTACCATTAGATTGCTTTCCAGAACTACTGGACTAGTTTATATTCCCTGCAAGAATATCTAATTTTCTGTCATTCTTATTTCTTCTCCAACACTTGATATTATCTAGTGTTCTAGTTTTTGCAATTCTAATGGACAATGTGGAATTTTATTGATATTTAAACTTTCAGTATTTTTGTTGTTAATGGTGTTGAGCTTTTCTTCATATATTTATTAGACATCTAGCCTTTCCCTGAGGTTTATCTGTTCATATCCTTTGGCTATTTTTCTACTGGGTATTGCCTTACTTTCTTGTTGATGTACAGAGGTTGTTTTTTGTTTTGTTTTGGGAGGAGGATAGTCTAGACATTAATCTCCTTTGGTTTTAGATGCCACTGATATCTTTTCTAGAGTGTTAATTTTTTCTAAGATATCCTTCATTGAACCACACTTCTTCGTGTTGATGAAGTTAAATCCCCCAATTTTGATATTGTGATTTGAAGATTTAGCTTCATGTTCAAAGATTCTTTATCTACTCATAGACTGCAAGGATGACTTTCTACACTTTATTTTATTAGCTTTTTACTTTTCACATTTAGGTCTTTGGTCTATCTGGAGTTCACTTTTGAATACAGCATAAGTCATGGATCCAAGCTTATTTTGAGGAAGGTTCAGAATTATTTTGAAAGTTCAGAAATAAAAAAAGCATGAACAATTGGTTAGTTGGAAAAACCCAAAGATTTGAATCACTGGAAATCATATAGAACTGATTTCTTGTGTTTGTTTTATTTTGTTAGAGAAACATCCCAAAGAATTCCTCCTTGGTTCTGGTGCCAAAGAAAAAATGCTTGACATTTAGTACCTGTATTAGTCTTTTAGGGCTAACATGACAAAGTATCATAGTCTGTGTGGCTTAAACAACAGAAATGTATTGTTTCATAGTTCTGAAGGCAAGAAGTAAGATGAATATGTCAGCAGGGTTGATTTCTTCTGAAGCTTGTTTCCTTGTCTTGTACACAACCATCTTCTCTGTATCTTCACACAATATTCTGTGTGTGTGTGTGTGTGTGTGTGTGTGTGTGTATGTGTGTTCTAATAGCCTCTTCTTGTGAGAACATCAGTCATATTGGATTAGGACCCACCCTAATAATCTCATTTCACTTTAATTACCTTATTAAAGACCCTATGTCTCCAAATATAGCCACATGCTAAGGTACTGGGAGTTAGCACCTTCAACATATGAATTAGGGGGTGGGGGCCACAATTCAGCCCATAACTGTACCTATGTTTTCACCTGTGGCTAGAGTGGCTGATTATGGTTAATACAGATTTGATTGTTGATGACTTTTCAAAGGCCATTTCACTTTTGATGAATTTAGAATAATTTTTTTGGGGAAAATATTATAGTGATCTTTCTTTTAATCTGTTAATCTGTCTTGTGTGAACTCTCAGGAAATAATCATTATATGATAGCCTTTAAAACAGAATACCTCTAGAAATCAGGGACGGTTTATATTAAACCGAAAAAACAGGAATCATTTCAGGGCTCTTTAGTCCCATGCTAGGACTTAACTTCAAATGTTATAATGTGTCATATTTAGAGTGAAAGCTCAGCTCAAAAACGTAGCCGGTGAAACAAATAGAAATGTATTTTTCTCTTTCTTCGGGTTAGCTTTGCTCCAAGTGGGCGCTCAGGATCATAGAATCCTTCCACCTTGTTCTTCCTTCCCTCAGTGTGTTATCCTCCTCTGCGAGATCCATGCTGGTCGTGGGCTTGCCTGTGTTCCAGCATGAGAGAAGGTCAGGAAAACAGAGGAGGGCATATCTGATGCCTTCAGCCCGAGACCAGGAAGTGGAATCTATCACATCCCACATTATTCCACTGCTGAGAATTTAGCCCTATCGCCACATCTAGTTGCCCAGGAGACTGTGAAACGAAGTCTTCTGCTGAGCTGCTGTGTGCCCAGCTACAATGAAAGAAGGGGAAGACTGTGTTTAGTGGATAGCTAGTGGTCTCCCATGCATAATGAAGTTCTAGTAACTTATACTATGTGCCTCCCATCAAAGGGGCAATGTGCTTAAGTTTCTGTGGTGTTCCCTTGCCTCTGACCTCATAGCTACCATGCCTTCTCTGATTCCTCCTACATAGTCCCTCAAACATTCTTGGCAACTGGGTCATTAACCTATATGGTGGAAGAAACTCCATATTCCTTCTTCTTCTTCTTTTTTTTTTAAGAAAAATTTCCCCACAAAACCAAAACCAAAACAATACACACACACACACATACACACACACACACACACACACACAATCAGGCATCTTTTTAAGGAGAATATCCTGTTTCCTTTTCAGCTCAAAGAAGTGTAAAGCAAGAGTTATTTAACCTTGAGTTTAATATCACCATGCTGTTGGTTTAACATACAGCTGGGACTGTGTAACACTGAAGCAATCTTCTGTTTCATTCCCAGTGCAGAATTCATGGATTGACAGAAGCTATTGCCAGTAGAGGAAACAAGAACATAACAGACGTGCACGGTGCACACTGTGGTACACTTTCAATTTCCCGGAGATAGTGTTTCCTATGCTGCTGGCAGCATTTCCTCTCTTCCTTGTCAGGACCGTTATTAGTGCGCTGACAGATTCCTTTCTTGAAATGTGCTGAGTGAGAACCGCTGTTATGTGGAGGACAGGTGTGCTGGGGTTTCCTTGGGAGATTATAGACTGTGAGTCGAGAAAGTTGGTAAAAATGTACAAACATTTAAACAGTGTTTTGAGAAAACGTTTGAGAAGGGATCTTGATTGGCAGTGTTAGTCCATATCTTTACAAGCAAAATGGAAAACAGGCTTTCCTCTTTCTTGTTGAAAATATGTAGCAATAGTGTGTTGTTAAAATTAGACCGGTCCCCATTTCTCTCTATGCTTACAATGAAGAATGAAGGTAGAGATGGAAGGCGCCTCTTCCTGGTCCAGCCTTCTTGCCACACCGGCTCTTCATTCAGGAGGAATACATCTGCTTCCATCCCCGCTCAAACACACACAGCTCACCTATGGAAAGAGGCAGCATATAAGCAAATCCCTGTAAAACACTGCCTCATTTTGAGGTGTTCTTTGGGCACGTCGTCAGTCCTGCTTCCTGGCAGGGAAAGTAATCAACAGAGACACTTTGTCCCATACTGTGTCTCTCTTTTAAGCTTTGGAATTGCCTCACAGGAGGTATTTTTCAATCATTTGAAAGCGAAACTTCAAAATTTTCTGACTTGCCTGGTAGCCACGTTATTTGTAGTTCGTTTTTCCTTTCTATTTCCCCAAAGAGGCAAGAGTTCAAATGTATAGGTGAGTAACTATGTGAGTGGAGTTTATAAAGAGGTAGGAGAAGCTGCTACTTCAGTTTAATATGAATTTAATGGTGTTACTGATAGGCCTAGAAGGAAACCTCAAAAATTCATCTGGCTCATCCTGCTGTGCCGTTTAGGATCACCTGGAACTGACCATGTCACTGGTCAGCCAGTGGCTGTGGTGCAGAGAAGAGAGGCTGTGAGAACCTTGAGGCTGCAGCCTTGGCTGCAGGGAAGAGGTGGCTCCTTTGCCCTTTTCACAACATCTGGGCTGGGCCTCAAAACCTGGGGCCAGAGCTACTCTCTCAAGTTGTCTGAGAAAGAGGGGATCAGCTCCTCAGGCTAATTTCCTGCCTCCTGAAGGACAGGACTTGAAGTCCAAGGAGTTATACAGAATTTTTTTTCCCAGGATAACTTCAAGTTCTAGAGCAGTAATTCTTATACATTGTGTCAGCCCAGGAATTTATTCCAAATGTAAGATCTCAGATTTTACTGCCAGAGATTTTGATTCCAGAGGGTTGGGTTGAATCTGTAGTTTTAGAAACAAGTTCTTCATGTAATCCTTTTGCAGAGTAAATCTTGAGAAATGCCAGAGAGAGAGAGAGAGAGAGGGAGAGAGAGAGAGAGAGAGAGAGAGAGAGAGAGAGAGAGAGAGAGAGGAAAAGGTGTGTGTGTGTGTGTGTGAAGACGAGTACAAAAACTCTGGTGCTAAATGGTAACAAGAAGACTGAGATTCTGTGGATTATCTATACTATCCAATTTATATTTGATACATCATAGCTTTTACAGTATTTCTTGGGCTACTGTGCAAAGGAAAGAAGGAAGGAAGGATGGAAAGAAGGAAGGAAGGAAGGAAGGAAGGAAGGAAAGAAGGGAAGAAAAAGGGATGTCTATTCACTTTTGTTTGGCAGTCAATTAGGGTTTTTACATTCTCATATTTCCAGGAGTTCTTTCTTAGATCTAACCTAAATCTCTCTCCACCAGCAGTTTAAACCTGTTTTGAGCAAGGTGGAGAACAGCTAGTCAAGACAAATCTTTACTAAGTTTAAAAACTTTACCTTGACTTTCTCCAGGCAGAATAATTCTATTTTACATCTTTCATCGTGGAGTCTAATTTAGAGCTCTGTAATAAAGCCTCACACCGTTAGGCCAGGGACCAGGCGTAATAATGTTGAGGGGACCAGGAGGTTTGCTGTCACTCGGTGTGTAAAGGCTCATAAGCCTTCCAGAGCATTTGGTGGTGTTGGTGAGACTACAAAAAGGCCAGGGAGGGGAGAATGGGTCACAGCCCCTTCCTGATAACAGCTTCTGTTTATGGGGTCTTTGTTGCATGCTGGGCACTTTACTTGAGCTATTTCCTTTGATTGTGAGTAGCCACTGCTATTAATATCCCATTTTGACAGATGAGGAAACCAAGACTTACACAGTTAAGTCACTTTTCCAAGGTCACCATTGAGCAAATGGTGACCCGACACCTCCTGACTGGAGAGCCAATTATGCTGAACTGCACAATACCCAGGCAGCCCAGTTCTCAGTACTTCTGCCCCCTCCAGGCCCCTGGCCGACATTAGGGCTCCAGCACTGCCCTTCGGCTGCTCAGACCCTCTCAGAACCCCAATCCTCCATTAAAATTCCTAATTTACCTTTCCTCCTCCAAACCTGTATGTCTCTTGCTCTGAATACGTAAGAGTAGAGTTCAAGTAATCTGATGCAGATGTATATGGGGGGAGACAAACCTTTTCTATTTGCTTGCAAAAATCACATTTTATCTGTTTCCATGTATTTTGTTTATATACAAGTTTGGCCTTATGTGGATATGTAAGGCTTGGGCCTCTAAAAATGCCTCCAAATTATATTCTCTGGTTCATTTGTTCATTCTTTTGTTCACTTATTCACCCATTGACTTTTCCTTCCAATAGGTTTTCAAGTAGATGTTTATGGAGCAGCTGTTGTGTTCTAGATTTTGAGAATACAAAATAAAAAGGTGTTTCTTTTATCTAAAGTATCTTACAGGCTAATCAGAAGATGAATAAGTAAACAGATGATCCAATATACACAGGCGTTATGCTATAAGATGCTTAGGAACTTAGGGAACTCAAAGCAGAGGCACCTAACCGGACCGGGGGCAGTCAGGATGGTTTCCTGGCACTTGATACCTGAGCTGAGTCTAGAAGGAAGCAGAGCAATGAGATAAATAAAGGTGAGCAGGGGTGTGAGCATTCCTGACTGGAAGTAGTGCATTTTCTTTTTCTTCTTAAAATATTTTAATTAAAATAAAGTAACGTACACTATTATATCAGTTTCAGGTGTGTGTCATTGTTATTCACGAGTACCCACCTGGCACTATATATAGTTATCACCACATTATTGAGTATATTCCCTATGCTAAAGAAGTGATCACCATGATAAGTCCGGCAACCATCTGACACTGTACCACACTATCACAATATTATTGAGAATACTTCCTATGCTGTACATTACATCCCCATGACTTATTTTGTTTTATACAAGGAATTTGAACCTCTTATTCCCCTTTATCTTTCCCCCTTTTTGCTCAATTAGAGTTGACATTCAATATTAGTTTATATTAGTTTCAGGTGTAAGCATAGTGGTTAGACATTTATGTAATTTGAGACGTAATCTCCATGACAGTACCCACCTGGCGCCATCGTTACCACCATCTTATTGATTATATTCCCTATGCTTTACTTTTACATCACCATGACTGTCTTGTAGCTACCGATTTGTGTTTCTTAATTCCTTCAACGTTTTCACCCTGCTCCCAACCCCTTCCCATCTATCACCCCAACAAATCTAGTACCGATTTGACACCATTCATAGTTATTACAATTTTATTGACTATATTCCTTATGCTATACCCTACATCTCTAATGACTACTGTGTAAAGACCAATTTGTACTTCTTAGTTCCTTGCACTTTTTCACCCACCCACAGGCCCCCTCTTATCTGGCAACCATCAAACTGTTCTCTGTATCTATGAATTTGTTTCTGTTTCACTTGTTTGTTTTGTTTTTTAGATTCTACTTACAAGTGAAATCATATGACATTTGTCTTTCGCTGTCTGACTTACTACACTCAGCACAACACCCTCTAGGTCCATCCATGTCATCGCAGATGGCAAGATTTCATTCTGTTTTATTGCTGAGTAATATTCCATTGTATATATGTATTACCTCTTCTTTATCCATTCATCCATTCAGGGACACCCAGGTTGCCTTTCTGTGCCCCTTCTACCAGTCTCGAGGTGGCTTCTTCTGTATGTCTTTAGTTGTAGGGCTGTGTTCAGCAAGAGTTCAGGTGATTCTCAATGATGGTTGTTTTGTAGTTCAGTTGTAATTTTTTTAAAAAGATTTTATTGGGGAATTGGGGGATGGGAACCGCGTTGGGGAATTGGGGGAAGGGGAACAGACAAGTTGCTGTCATTTTGTTCTTCAGTCTAGTTGTGGAGGATGTTGCTTCACTGGCCCAGGTTGGCACCATCATTGCAATCTTCCTGGGTGAGGTAGATCAATCACCGGCTTCTGGACTGCTGTTCACAGCGGCTGCTGGCCACTCACACTGGCTGCTGGCTACGCTCGGTAGCCCATGGCAACCCACTGCAGCAGAGGCTGCAGCCTACGCTGTTGCCGGCGACTCATGGCAGCCCAGCTCCAGGTTGAGCTGTTTTTCAGCATCTTAGCTGTAGAGGGCAGTGTCACTGGCCCTCATATGTGGTATCTGAACCAGGGCTCTCTGGCATCCCAAGCCAGCTCTTAACCAACGTGCCACTCGGCCGGCCCTCAGTTGTAATTTTGATATGGTTGTGAGAGAAGGTAAGCAACAACATTTACGTACTCTGCCATCTTCACCAGAACCTGTGTATTTTCTAGAAATAGAATTATATGGTATGTACTCTGTCTTTCTTTACTTGGCCTAATTATTTTGAGATTTATCCATATTGCATATATCAATAGTTTTTTTTAATTGATCAATTTTATTCTATTCTGTGGATATACCACAATTTGCTTCCCCATTCACCTCTTGGGCTATTTCCAGGTATTGGCTATTACAAATAAAGTTGCTAGTACCATGTTCAAGTGTTTGTATGGGTATATACTTTCATTTCTCTTAGGTGTATACCTAGGAATGGAATGTTTGGGTAGTATATTAAATATATATGTTTAACTTGAAGAAACTAATAGCCTGCTTACCAAAATGTTTGTGTCATTCTGCATTCCCACCAGCAATGTATGAGAATTCCAGTTCCCCACATTCTCAATGATACTTGGCATGTTCAGCCTTTTGAATTTTTGGCATCCTAGTGGATTTGTAGAAGTAACTCATTGTGGTTTTAATTTTCATTTCCCTAGTTACTAACACTAGTTGAACATCTTTTCATGTGCTTATTTGCAAATCATATATCTTTTTATTGTGTGTGTGTGTGATGTGTCTGTTCCAATCCTTTGCTGTTCTTTTTAGGTTAGGGTATTTGTTTTCTTAATAGCTTTCAGATTTCTTTATATTGTCTGAACACGTCCTTTATCAGATATGTGATTTGTTAATGTTTTCTCCCAGGCTGTGGCTTGTATTTTTTTTAAATTTTCTTAACAGTATCTTTGAAGAGTATCTAATGATTGGTCATTTTGGGGAGTTCAAGTGACCAGAACCTTTGTTTCAATCTGGGACCACTCTGAAGAGACATCTCAGATCCAGATAGTCCTTTGGGATGGGCAGGGGCCTCTGTTGCAACTACATTGTGGGGCAGCTTCTTCATCGGCTCAATCAGCCACTTCATTTCCCCACAACTTTCATTCCAGAGGGTACCCTACTATAACCTCTTACATGGAAGTCTCCATTTCAGAGTCAATTTCCAGGAACCAAGCCTAAAACAAGACCCCTGATTGTTTTTGCTTGCTGTAAATCGTTACCCTGTAAATGAATCCTACCTTATATACATAGAAAAATATACAATGAAGCACATCGTTGTCTCTAGTTACAATTCTGGAAATTAAGTCTAACTCAAGAATCTTCTTAACTTTCTATCCTCTCCTTTCCTTAAAGAATCTGTATGTTCCTTTCTCAGAAGTAGCTACTCAACATCTTGCCACTCTGCTTGTCTTTTGTGTGGCTCTAGCTGTAGTGCTTCCCCTGCTAGCCTATTGTCCCCTCTCCCCTGCCCTCTGATCTTAGCTATTTACATATTCAATAGAGGGATTTCAACTCTGGCATTTTACAACTAGGTGGTGCAAATGATAGATGGACCCTGATGTATAACAGATTCGATTTGAGGCCTCTGAGTTTTGTTGTAGCTCCATAATTTATACATGGGAGCGGCTCAGGCAGCTGCCTCATGGGGTGGGGCACAGAATAAATTTGTCTGAACCTGCATTTGTGAAAACTCTTTACACAAGACAGAAAAAGCATCATGTGTGCGTATTAAAGAATAAGGAATAAAAAGGTTGATGGAAATTACAGTAATGTTCCTTCTAGCCATCCCTTGGCACTGGCATTTTTTGAATGACTTGCTTTGAGTGAAAGCAAATTTAAGATTATTTTGGTGTAGTTTAGTACATTGTGCTACACCCTCCCCCCGACCCTACCACCGCCATCACACACACACCTTTTCAAGCTAAGTCTGATCTCTCTGTAGTTTTCTTTCCCCCCCAGTTTGTTTTTCCACATTCAAGTGTTTGGATAGTAAATTTACCTTTACACATGTTTGTGCTTCCAGCTATACATATCAATTTGTAAGAAGCCAAATGGAGAACAGCTTAGCATCACTGAAATGTCAGGAAAATACCCAGAAGGCACCAATTCAATACTGGAGTTTCAAATTTTGAGAATGGAATTAGGCCACTAAATCAGTTTTCCTGCCTGTGTCAGGGACCATAGGGATATGTCCTAGTTCTTTTTTAAAAAAAGGGCATTTGAACCTCATTCAGTATAACTCACAGGTCTGTGCTGGGGACCTGTGGGAAACCTTTGGACTTGAAACTAATTGAAATCTGCATTGAAATGGCCTTTTCCTTTCTTTATTAAATATCTGATTTGCTCTACAACCTTTTTCTTTGGCTTGCTTGCATTATTCTTTTTTAGCTGTACAAATTGGCTGTTCTCCAAGGTTGAAAGAGAAGAAAGAAAAAAAGAAAAATCAAGGCTGAACCATACTGTTTGTGAGATCATGGGTTTAACTTTTCCCTTTGTGTTAGAGGAAAGAACACACCTCCCCTGGTTTAGAGGGGAGAGAGCCAGTTGTCAAAACACAGCACGATTATCACGTTTGCAATGCCGTACTTGAAGCAAAAACATCCTCCTTATTTGAAAAGTGAGGAGAGATGACAATTTATGTGTGGGCCTATCATTATCATTCAGCCCCGGACCATGAAAACCCTGAGTCTGATTGCAGGCTGAATTTGCTCATGACCACATTTCTTTTTCAGGGCTTGACAGACTGTGGTTTTCCAACGGTCTCCTTATTAGCATGCCGCCTGTTCCATCTCTCTACTCCTGCTGCACCTGCTGTGATAGTGATTGTTCTGTGTCTATGGGTACCATTGCCTCGAGAGATCGTGAGCTGAAATAAACCAGTGGGTTTATCAGTGGCTGGACAAATTCCACTCATCTTTTGGACAATAGCTGAAAGATCTCTCTTGGGAAAGTAATGTTTTCCTTTGGAAACTGTGGGTTAAAAATGTGTTTACAAACTGTGTCTATATCCCCTTTCCCACTTCCTCTTATCTTTTACTTTTTTGTTTATCATTGCATTACATAATCAGAAAAAAGAGTAGAAAGGTTAATTTTTAATATTTCATAGGAAAAAAAGTGAAAAATTTTCCCCAAGTCGGCTTACTGAGATTTTTCTAGCAAATCTAAGAGAAATCTTAGTAGACTGAAGATTCATACTTTTTATGAATATCCCTCTAAATCTTAGTTTCATACACATCTATGAAATTAAAGATACAACACATTAAGCATCATTGCATTTTTTTCATTGGAGAGCTTAGTAAGAAAATTACTTATTATTTTAACATTTAAAACATCATTTGGTCTACGCTGCAAATTTCTAGATGATGGGAAAGCTTATCTCTAAGGCCGAAAATAGTGCAAGCAACTCCGCGGAAAGGTATCTTTAGTTTGATTTACCTTTTAGGACCGAAGACAACATATCCCAGGGGTTAAAGTATCCTAACTGATACTCTCCACGCCTCGGGTTAGTTTGACTTGATGAGTGAAATATTCAACTGCTGCTGACTTCGCTTTGAACTTTTGACTACAGAACTTTTCAGAGGACAGATCAAATATGTCATTGGGTGCAGTACAGGTGGTAGTGTCTGGGCCCTGGTTCGCTCCCTGCCATGTCCCAGGAATGAGCACTTTCCTCCCTGCATGTTGACTTGAGCACCCAGAAGTGCAGCTGCTCTACTTTTACGTGTGAGTAGTTAAGAAACTTTCCTTCTCTGGTACATGTATCTGCCAGCCCTTTGACATGTCCAATTTGGAGATTATAGGAGCAAGTAAATAAATATTAGGTAAGGCGCAATCAAAGATATGGAGATCTAGTTTAAGCCAAACGTCATAAAATGGGGAGACAGAGCCATAAACCAGTCATAGGACCTCAGAAAATCAAATACTTGATTTTCTCTATACTATCATAAGAATGAAAGAAAGGAAGGAAAGAGTGAAGGAAGGAATGAATGAACGAAGGAAGAAAAATAAAGAAATTTCAGTTTATAAATTTATAGCCTTTCTTCAGTTGGAGAGTAAGTCAACTGTTACAGCATTCTCTGAATTATGTTATCAGCATATAACAATGTTATCAGCATTATTCCGCTCAGGTTATGGGGGCATATGTATATTTATAGACTTAACCTCTGACCCACAAACTGTCCCCAGTACAGATTATAAGTGTGCATAACGCCTTCTTTCCTCTTGTGCACAGGTGTGGTGACTTTTTCTATGTGGGTTCATGTGACCTAAGTAGATCAAGCTCAGCTTTGGTTGTATGAAATAATTTTGCAACTACTACATGCATATGATTTTAGTAAATAAATCAAGAATTAGGTCATATGCAATTTTGCAATAGCATGTTATTTGCAGATTTGAAAGTTTTGAAATGATGCATGTTAATATCTAAATTTACTCCTTGCAACTTGAACTCCTATGCTGGTTGTGGAGTTCAGTGCAATGACTCTATAGAGAGAGGGTTCCAGGATAATTGCGGAAGATAGTGGGGATATGGGGAAGGGCATATATTGGCCTAATTAATGGTGACAGAGTATGTCAAAAGTGAGAAGGAAAAATAAAAAAACTCTCTTTTTTTCAATGGTGAGCCATGGTTATAATGAACAAAAGCTAGATCCCTTAGAAAATTGAAAGTAAGATTGTTCAACTTTTGTGCCATTGAACTATCATCTAAAATTTGGGCCACACAAAACACATGTACCAAATGAACTTGTTGGCCTGTTAATGTAATTTATTATCCACAGACCCACAGCTTGGGAATCCAGATCTGTTTCTACCTCAGAAGTCTCTTGTCTCAGAGAAGTCTGTTAAAACTTTGTGGTCTCTGGAGTCTACATTTATAAGATGCAGAGCGTTGTGGGGGCAAAGCTGGAAAATTGCCTTGAGGGCTCTGATGCTTTGGACTGGGGCACTTTATAATGTTTCCAGGGAGCTAATTTCTGGAGGCAATTAATCCGTTTATAAGCATTTTTCTCTCTCTTTTTTTTTTGACTTGAAGGTTTGAATTATGTATTGGCAGGCATTGTTTGAATAATTGACTTGAATGAGTTTAATTGGTTATGAGAGAGTGTTTTGTTTCTTTGGATGATATAATTACTGCCTGTGTTGAGTTCCTGTAGGAATGATTTAAATATTGGATGTATTTGAATTGCATTCATTGTGCAAGTGTGCACTGGATATCTGTGAATTTGTTCAGTTCGCTCTGATGCTCTGAGTGTCCTGTGACATTGGGCAGTTATTACCTTGCCACTACCGTCAATGCACCAAGTCTTCACCAATTTCCCCATAACAAGAGATGCAAGATCACCTGACGCAGACCTGTCAGGACTGGGGAATTGAGGATGCCTCTCTCCTTAGAGGGACCTTCTGCGGGGTGGTTCTGCCAGTTGAAGGGCCAGGCCTCCCGTCAAGCCTACTAGCCAGAGGAATAGTCGTATTATTCCACTCTCTCAGCTTTTCCTCCTTGACTTGGCAGGGTCTTCAGTGGAGATTTAAGGGCGGTGGTAACAAAGCTGGTGAGAGTACAACTGAGCCATTGTCAGCAGCCACCATTATCTATCATGTGGCGAGTGCTGGTAACCAAAAACCTGGTTGCAGGGCCGAAGCCAACAAAAATTACTGCTATGGACTTCATTTGAGGCCAACCCCATATACCAATCAGCAAGAGTTAAGCTTCACTGTCCTTCCAGAATTCTTTTCCTGTGCTGTACCATTTTCTGATCATATAATAGCAGCATTTGATGGCTAGAGAACCTTTAGACACAGTTATCAGTTATGTAGTTTAATGACCCACAGCTTTATGCTTCTTACATGTAGAGAAGTGGAAATTCCAAAAGGTTAAGTTAATTGCTGTTGACTTCTAGCAAGTCACTACAGAAGTCAGACATAGGGTAGCTAGCGTGAATGGGTAGTGGGAGCATTTTCATATCTCTGAAGTTTGATCAACTGCAGAAAAATAACTTTTAGTGTGTTGTTTGGAATGAAGCACACAGGATATCTGCATTCTTTACCTCACCATGAAGCCAGAGGGCCACTGGTAGCAAAGAATATTAGTAGAGGATATTTTGGGTTTTGCCTGCCTTGCTGATGTGAACTTTAAGGTTATATATTTGGGATACAAAGTAAGAGCACACAAAAAATCTAATACCTGCAGTGAAAGGAGAAGTTTCTCTATTTCAGGGGGCCTTAAACTGTTTTGAGTTGTGACTGCTTTGGCAGTCTGATGAAGCTTGTTCGTCTTCCTCAGAATAATGTTTTTAACGGTACAATATAAAATACGAAGAATTCAAAGGAAATATATCACATTGAAATACAGCTATCAAAATAATTTTAAAGCATTGATATAATAATATGTATATTTCTTATTTACACATTAAATAATAGAATCCAATGGTTGGCCTAATAATCATCATAAATCCAAAGTAATGACAATGTACAGTATTTCAATATATCTGAAAAAACTGCAATGAGAAAACAAAATGAGTAAATTCTATGTGACACATTTACAGGTACTACAGATATTACTGTGGTTTGGTCATATATAAATTTATATAAACTTATAAACATATATAAATTTGCATTTATATTTGAATAAAAGACTAAATTTCAGTTAGACGGCAGTGAAAATAAATGATGTAATTTAATTTTTTTTCAACTCAACTTTATGGATCCTTTGAATTCTATCCCCAGGCCCCTCTCTATGGGTTCAAGATGAAGAAGTCCTTCTCTGTTGGGTTTCCAAGTCATCTTTCATCACTCCCTTCTCTGAGATGGTGTTCAAATAGTCGTTTCAAACAGGGGACAAACTTCTTGTTTCACTGGAGGAGAATTGAGTGGACTCAGCAGAAGACTGCAGTAAGAGCACAGGCTGGGTGAATCCTAGATCAAATTATAAAGTAATACATTTCTTTTTCTGTCCCATTCATTATCCTTGTTGCATAATCTTCCTCTGAATCAGGTGTTCAGTGATTCTGAGTGATGTAACCCATTCAATTAGATGTAATCATTAGTGAAAATGCTTTAGCCTTACATTGGTGAATTAAGTATGTATATTTACATGGAATCAACAGGGGGATGGCATATTTCATCCAGAGGACTCTAGTGCCAATGATAGATTTCTGGGTCCTTTGGCACCTGGGTAAATGGATCAAGGGATATCACTGATACCTTTCAGCCATCTTGTCCTTGACTGTTTCTCTTGCCCACTCATAAGCCAGTTGTAGGTTTTATTTAGCAAACAGGAGAAGTAGTTCTTTTTCAGTTTGCTCTTGGTTCTACTTGTTTTGGCAGCAACACGTCCCTAGGGGCAGGAAAATACTCTTTCAAGTTGAACATCTCATTTGCGGCACTGTCATTTGATGTGATATTCATTTATAGTTTGTAGAGGAATGATTTCATTCATATGAGTGAATGGATAAGTTAATAAAGCTGTCTGGAGTTGTAACCTGCTTCACAAGCTATTTCAGGGACATCCTTCATGGGGTTGTGATGCTGAATGCTGACCTACCAATAGTCTATTAGATTATAAGCACCTTGAAAACCAGGGTTAAACCTCATCTAAATCAGGCCTTTATCAACACAGAGTAGAGAGGTATGCTTTGCTTTTAGACTGTAAGAGGTAAAGGTGGTACAGTGTATGTCATGTAGCACAGAGAAAATATTTAAGCTATGACAATAAATTAATTTCATAAAAAGAATACAACTGAAATCACTTTTGTGCTATTTTATTCTAAATGTGTTTTCTTATTTCCCAACTTCTCTAACTACAAAATGGCTTTGGCATCTTGAAATAAATAATCACATAGATCCAAAAACACTTTTTAAAAAATTGACACTCTAGGAGATCTAGGTGAAGGGATGCTTTTAAATTTGCTGTTTTTATTATATTCCGAAGCTCTCTTATTTTTTGTGGTGAGCTTGGTTTTCTTTTATGCTTCATTGCAGAATGCAATGAGATTTGTTTTGAAGCCACATAAGAAGGGAAGATAAGAAGACAAAGAGGAGAAGGCTGTCATTTTGACCTCTACCAGGCCTACCTGTCAGAGTGTACGCGGCACGCACCATTAATGCTTGATGGTGTAAGGCAGTCGCTTTCAGCTCTGGCTGCATGTTAGAATAACTCGGGGAGCTTCTAAAACATACCCTATATATCAGAACCTCCATGGGTGGGGCTTTGTCTTTGGTATGTATTAAAAACACTCTAGGTGATGCTAATATGCAGCCAATGTTGAGAAGTATTGGTAATATGGATGTAAATGGTCCATGAACTCAAATGGGCAAGAATCAGAACTCAAATTATTTTTTATTCCTAACCTCAATTTTGCTATTACCCTCATTTTCTTTTTCATATGGTTTACTTAATCCTGTAGTTCAAAGTTCTTACACAGTACAAAATCTGTGGGAATCAGAGGAGCTTCTTTATTTGTAGGTCACTTATTCACTAAGGTTACCATTGGGGGTCCATCATCCCATTAGCATGACACTTTGGGTCTAGTGGTGTGACATGCTCGGAGCCTCGGCATCTTTTTGTGATGTGGCATTAGGACTAGGACTAAGGGGGCACACAAAACTCACTATCACATAAATCATAATTTAATGCAAAATTCAAAAAAATCTAAATTAGTGCAAAAAATCCATGATTAATAATACATTAACATTTTAGAGAAAGACAGGATTTGTACAGCCTCCATCAACAGCCCCTCTCCTTATGGAAGATACAGCCTCTCTAGCAACACTGCCTTTTCTTCCTGCCTCTCCCTTCTACTTCAGTAAAATCATATTTAATCCAAGAAAAATTATTTTGCCTTCATGTTTGCATATTTGGCTTGCATATTTGATCTCTTTGGGAGTATTTTCTCTTATCCTTGTCCCCAAAATGGGCTTAGGCTTTTGGAAGCAAAATATATGAAAAAAAGTATTTAGCAGGCAACTCTCCCTGTTGCCCCTTTTTAATCAATTTGCCACATCATGTTTCTTTGTCACTGAATACAGAATTCACAACTTGTGGTATGTGTGAATGTGTATGAGAGCAGTGTGTTTGTGTGTGTGTGTTTGTGTATATGTGCATGTGATTGTGTGTATATGGGGAAACAGGGTACCATCAGTTTCTCCCTCCCACTCTCACACCCTCCCTCCCTCCCTACCTTCCTTCCTTCCTGCCTTCCTGCCTTCCTTCCTTCCTTCCTTCCTTCCTTCCTACCTTCCTACCTTCCTTCCTTCCTGCCTGCCTGACTTCCTTCCTTCCTTCCTTCCTTCCTTCCTTCCTTCCTTCCTTCCTTCCTTCCTTCCTTCTTACCTTCCTTCCTTCCTTCCTTCCTTCCTGCCTGCCTGCCTGCCTGCCTGACTTCCTTCCTTCCTTCCTTTTTCTTCTGAATAAAGGAAAATAGGTAGAGGACACAAAACATTTTTATTATTTCTCAAAAATTCTGATCCTTATTGTCACCAAAATGCCCTGTCTCCTATACCAAGTATTTCTTGGAGTATGTCTTACATAGGTTCCTCACCAAAAAATTCAACCCCACAGGGCACTGCTAATGCATCCTAAGTATCTATGGCATCTGCTGCCCCCTCAGGTGCTGTGATTTACATCACAGAATGCTCAACTTTCCAACTTCACATTTTGCTTTTTGAGGAATTTTTTTTTTTATAAACTGTGTATATCTGTGTCTCCAGAGCCCTATGTGGAAACATACCCTTCATCTATCTCTCAGAAGAACTTCATGGTGTGGAAAGAGCCATCATCTTATCAATATTTATCAATATTTTCTGCCTCTGTTATAGTTATCAATGTTTTCTGCCCTTGTTACTTGGGTATTCTTTTTTTTTTTCTAAGATTTTTATTAAAATATAGCTAACATACAATATTATATCAGTTTTGGGTGTACATCATAGTTATTCAATAGTACCCACCTGGCATTATACGTAGTTATTTTTGTATTATTAATAATATTCCCTATGCTAAGAAGTGATCACCATGATAAGTCCAGCAACCATCTGACATCATACCATGCTGTCACAATATTGTTGACTGTATTTCCTGTGCTATATAGTACATCCCTAAGACTTGTTTTATATCAGGGACTTTGAACCTCTTATTCCCCTTTATGTTCCACCCCCATTTTTATATTTTTCAATTAGAGTTGACATTAAATATTATTTTATATTAATTTCAGGTATACAGTATAGTGCTTAGACATGTATATAATTTACGAAGTGATCCCCCTAACTACTTACCACCCACCTGGCACTATACATAATTATTATCATCTAATTATATTCCCTATGCTTTACATCCCTATGACTATTTTATAACTGTAAATTTGTATTTCTTAACCTCTTTATCTTTTCACCCTGCTCCAACCCCCTCCCATCTATCACCCCAACAAATCTAGTACCCATCTGATGCCATACATAATTATTACAATATTATTGACTATATTCTTGATGCTATATCTACATCCCCATGACTACTGTGTAATAACCAATTTATACTTCTTAATCCCTTTCCCTTTTTCACCCACTCCCAATCCCCCTCCCATCTGGCACCCATCAAATTGTTCTCTTTGTCTATGAGTGTTTCTGTTTCATTTGTTTATTTTGTTTTTTAGATTCCACTTATATATGTGAAATCATATGACATTTGTCTTTCACTGTCTTACTTACTCCACTCAGCACAATACCCTCTAGGTCCATCCATGTTGTCACAGAAGGCAAGATTTCATTCTGTTTTACAGCTGAGTAATATTCCATTGTATATATGTATCGCCTCTTTATCTATTCATCCATTCAGGGACACCCAGGTTGCCTTCATATCCTGGCTATTGTAAATAATGCTGCAATGAACATATGGATGAGCACATCTCCTCAAAGTAGAATTTTGAATTTCTTTGGATGAATAATCAGAAGTGGGATTACTAGGTCCTGCTTTGTCTCTTGTTATAGTCTTTGTTTTAAAGTCTATTTTTTTGTATACATATTGCTACCTCAGCTTTTTTGTTTGTTTCCATTTTCATGAAATATCTTTTTTCATCTGTTTACTTTCAGTCTGTGTGTGTGTGTCTTTCAATCTGAAGTGAGTCTCTTATAGGCAGCATATATAAAGGGTCGCGTTTTATTATCCATTCAGACACCCTATTTTTTGATTGAAGCATTTAATCCATTTACATATTTTCATTGAAAGTAATTGTTGATAGGTATGTAGTTATTGCCATTTTATTATTCTTATTTATTTATTTATTTATTTATTTATTTATTTATTTATTTATTCTTAAAATAGTCCCTCTAACATTCCTTGTAGTGAAATGTTTGGTGGTTGTGAACTCTTAGCTTTTTCTTGTCTGAGAAGTTCTTTATCTATCCTTCCATTCTAAATGATAGCTTTGCTGGGTAGAGTAATCTTGGTTGTAGGTCCTTGCTTCTCATCACTTTGAATATTTCCTGCCAATCCCTCTGGCCTGCAAAGTTTCTGTTGAGAAATCAGCTGACAATCTTATGGGAGCTCCCTTGTAGGTAACTAACTGCTTTTCTCCTGCTGCTTTAAGATTCCCTCTTTGTTTTTAAGCTTTGACATTTTAATTATGATGTGTCTTGATGTTGGCCTTTTTGGGTTCATCTTGTTTGTGACTCTCTGCACTTCCTGGGCTTGTATATCTATTTCCTTTGTCAGGTTAGGGAAGTTTTTCATCATTTCTTCAAATAGGTTTTCAATTCCTTGTTCTCTCTCTTCTCCTTCTGGTACCCCTATAATGCCTAATGTTGTCCCAGAGGCCCCTTAAACTTGCCTTATTTTTTGGATTTTTTTTTTCTGTTCTGATTGGGTGTTTCCTGCTACCTTATCTTCTAAATCACTGATTCAATCCTCTGCTTCATCTAATTTCCTGTTGATTTCCTGTAATGTATTCTTCAGTTCTGTTATTGTATTCTTTATTTCTGACTGGTTCTTTTGTATGTTTCCTATCTCTTTGTTGAAGTTCTCCCTGAGCACATTGAGCATCCTTATAACCAGCATTTGGAACTCTGTATCTGGTAGATTGCTTGTCTCCATTTGGTTTAGTTCATTTTCTGGATCTTTGTTTTGTTCTTTTATTTGGGACATGTTTCTTTTTCTCCCCATTTTGGTTGCCTTCCTGTGTTTGTTTCTACGTATTAAGTAGGGCTGCTATGTCTCCTGGCCTCAGTAGTGTGGACTTATGTATTAGATGTGCCCTGGGGCTCAGAGACAGGCACAGTGCTCCTGCACCTGAGCTGTGCACTCCGGGTGTGTCTATTGTGTGGATTGTGTGTGCCCTCCCCCGTAGTTGAGCTTTGGTTGCTGTTTGTATATCAGTGGGAGGGATTGACCCTCAGGCTTATTGGTTGTGAGGACTGGCTGTGACTATATTGGAGGAGTTGTGTACAGGGGCTTATACTACAGAATAGGATCTGCTTCAGCAGGGCTCTGGTGCCTGCCCAAGCCACCTCTTAGGTGGGTCATCCTTGGAGGCAGCTGGGTTATGCTCCAGCTTATTTTGAAGCTGGCCACTGGGCACGCCAGCCCCAGGGCCACCTGCGAAGAGATCCCTTTCAGGTAAAGTTCAGCTGCAGTCTGTGACCCACCTGGGCCACTTGGCAAGAGCCACAAAGCAATCTGCAGATGGCCGCCACCCGGTCTGTCCTTGGAGGTGCCTCAAGCGGCCAAGCTATGAACCAAGGCTGTCTGCTACTAATGCCAGGCTTAGGACTGCTCAGCCAGAGGTACAGGACATGCTCAAAGCATATGCTGCTTGCCTAGGTTCCACAAACCTTTGAGAGACCCTAGGAAAGTCTGCAGGATGAGCCAAGCCAGGAGGGTTGTAAGAAAAAGCCACTGGAAGGGGCTTGGGTATGCCTGAAAGTTGGGTGTGGCAGGGTCTGAGAATCACCAGGGCATGAAAAACAAATGGTGTTAGCCAGCTTATGAACACTCAGATATTGCAGCCACCTGCATCTGCACGCTGGGAAGGCAGAGGGCTCAACAAAGAAACAGTGGCTTCTACCAGCTCCTCTATCCTGGAGACAGCTGCACCTCCAACCCTTGTCCTAAAGCCAGACAATCCCCGTATGTCTTTGTCACCTCTCCAGCTGCTGCCCCAGCGCTAGAGCCAAGAGGCAGTGATTCTGTCGGTAAATCTGTGCATTTTCCTTTTAAGCCTGGGACTCCCATGCTCCTTTGGAGGGACCTCTGTAGCTGAGATATTTCTCCCAATTTTTAATGGTCATATGCGGGTGTGAGACCAGCCCGTTCCATGTCTCTGCCCATCCCACCAGTCTTGAGGTGGCTCTGTATGTCCTTGGTTCAGCAAAATTTCAGGCAATTCTCAATGATGGCTGTTCTGTAGTTTAGCTGTAAGTTTGATGTGGTTGTGAGAGAAGGTAAGCACAGTGTTTACCTATTCTGCCACCTTGACTGGAGCTCCTCTGTTACCTGGGTATTCTTGAATAAAAATTTCCTACTCCTTTATCCATAAATAAGAGGCACGTGGGAACTAACTCAGGAAAACTGAGTCCTCTCAAGATGCCCCTGTGCAGGAATGTCTGAACACAAGCAGTTCTTCTAATCATGGCTTTAAACTTGACCCCTCATTCTCTCACACTCGATTTCTCAGAAAACTTTCTCAACTTTAACTCAGGATATATCCAGATGTTTTTATTCAGTTTTCACCAGTTTTACTGCCCCTGGTCCCAATCAGCATGATCTTCCCTCTAAATAACTGCAGTAACTTCCTGACTGGTTGTGGGCAGGAACTGCTAATGCTCATCTATCTAGATGAGCATTTCTTCTTTGGCACACCTCTTGTCTACATTTTCCAGACCTGTGGCATCAAGGTGGAGCTGTATCACTGGGTATCACCATTGGAATGAGAGGGGATGATGCCTGTCTCCTAAGGTGAGGGACTGTGTGCCCTTTCACACTCTTTTTTCCCACATTATCCGCTGAATGGAGAGAAGCACCCAGAGGATCTGAGGGACAGCAAGGCCACAAGATGGAAAAGGCCTGGTGCCCTGAATTACTACATGGATCAGAATCATTACACCAGCCTGCATTGAACTTCGTGTGAGTCAGAAATAAACTTATTGTATAGATAACTTCATGGCTCAGTGCCTCAACTTTTCAGCAATGTCTTTCCTGGCCACGCCATTTAATACTTAACTCCTATCCTTCTTCTGGGCTCCATTTTTTTTTTCATAACACTTATCAACATCTAATATGTGTTATTGCTTTATTTTCTGTTAAAAAAAAAAGAAGAAACCCCCAAAACCCTACTCTTATTCTAAATAACAAACTGGTCTATTTTTATCAAATAGGGAATGGGAATCTTATAACTGATCATATCCCCTCCCTGCCTTTTAAATTAGCTCTAATAAGCTCAGGAGAATTCATGTAAGATCTAATTAAGAAAATGTGTGCTAATTCTTTCTGATTTTTGTCTTACTATGTGGTGTTCATTACCTTTCACTCTGATTTATTTAGAATTTAAAGTGAAAAATTACTGCTTTATATCAATTTTTTGTTCCAAATCTTTTTTGAAGTGAGGCAAGTTATAAAAAGAATAATTTATCTTCATACCTCCTAATACCAGAAAAATTTGTGCACACAGACACCATTAAAAAGTTTAATAAGTGTAATAAGAAGTTATTTTAAAACCCTACATTCTATTTGTTTTTGGAGGTACATATACACTTTTTTATTGTAAAAAAACAACCATCTTTTCAAATGAATACAATGTCCATTTATGTCAGCATTTGTTGACTTAATTTGAACAGGAGAGAAGAGAGAAAAAATGAAAAAGCAAATCAAATCTACTCTAAAGAGAAGCCACAGCTTCAGTCTGGATGACGCTTGTTGCCTCCCTGTTGCCTTGACCCTTCACAGTCTAGTTATGACTTTCACCTTGGTCTCACAAGACCTCACGACTCGGGTGAGGGCCTCAGCTCCCATATTTGCTTCTCCAGCAACTGAGTGGCAAAAGGTAACTCATTCCTCCAGTGCACACTTTAAAACAAGGAGGGGTTAGATTAGCTCAGTGGTTCTAAGGCTGGATTCAGCGTAAGTGACCCGAAGAGCTTTTACAAAATACCAGTCCTCTGGGCCCTAGTTCTAGAAATCCTTATTCATTATATTTGGACAAAATACATGGTTTTATTTTAAGAAATTGTTTTTTTATTGTAATAATTATTTGGGCATGAGACCCAAATCCTAACATATTTTTTTAAAAATGACATCCTGTGACTGGGAAGATGATTTAGGCATTTCTAACTCGATAGAAAATAAAATCGGAAGCTCTAGTGATTCTATTGATAACCTCTTGGAGGCTATGTTACATGCTGCCACTAGATGGCGGAGGCAATTCTTGGGATGGAAGAGGTCCTGGTTATTTGGGATTTTTGCTTTCCCTGAGCAATATCCTTGAGACACCTAGCTTAGGAAGCTTTTGTGGGGACATGACACTTTAGTTCCTTTCCCCGAGCTAGAGGTGCAGAAGGTGCAGCTGTTTTGCTTGACAAGTTGATAGAGGGAGACTCATTAAATAAACGTGCTATCGTCTGAAGGCAGAAAGTGAGCACCTGCATAAATATTAGCTAGCATTCTTCTTATTATTTCCAGCAGGTGTATACTTCTTCCCTCTCTTCTGTATTTTTCTCTCTTTTTCTCTGTTGGTGGCCTCTCTTTTCCTTTCTCTGTCTCCTTTTCTTGGTTTGTGTCTTTCATCACTATTTATAATCTGGTTATAATAACTAATAATGGATTCAATTTTATATTGCTGCCTTTGTGGTTGATAAAAATTTTAGGAATCTAAAAATTATTCAGACACAGCATGTTTAGAAAGGTGGACATGTTCACGTTACAATGGGAAAATTCTTATTAAGGGGACGTCAGAAACAGCTGTGGCAACACCAGCCAAATCCAGGAAAAACAGAAAAATAATAATAATTGTATACCCTATCAGGGAAAAACAGTCAAAATCAGCACAATTCAGGTAATGGCCAAAGCTCTGGGTGTACATATAAGTAAGAATTTTGCACAATAATCGGGCGTGCTTTTCTGCTGCTTTTCATTGGACGATCTCTAAACAGTGCTTTATTCTATATAGCTGCCTCTGTTCCCTAGGCTGTCAAAATGGAAGATGTGTTGTGCTTTTATTTTTCAAAGAGATTGCATTTCTTCCCTGGCTTTGTTCTAGCCCAGCTGCTTGTCATTCAGGCAGCTGCGATGGTGCCAGGAAATACCGTGGTGCTTTCTTCTGCCCTGACTGACATATACTGATGGGTCACTGCCTGGAACAGTGGAGCAAAGCGTGGTGTGTGTCCATCCATGAAGATCCCTTGTTATTTACTCTTTTCTTGTTTCCATCTGGCAGCATTAGATGCTAATCTTCATTAAAAAACAAAACAAAACAACAACCCCACCCCCCAAAAAAAACCCCAAACAATGCAAAATACAAGCAAAAAACGCCAAGATGAAAACTTTCTTTAAATTAATAGCTAATGTTATTTATTGCTTACTGCATGCCAGGTAAACACTTTAAACACTTGATATATATCATATTATTTCATACGCACATCAACATCATGACCTAGATTCTATTATTATCCCCATTTTACAGATGAGGAAGCTGAGTAAAAGCAGAATTAAGGAAAGTGCTCAGTGCCACATGGCTGATAAGTAGCTGAGCAAAGCTCTGATCCCAGGTGATCTGACACCAGAGACCGTGCTCTCTTAACCCTACATCCAGGTTCTAAAGGAGAGAATCTCCAGTTGGATAGTCACTAGGAAAGGATGTATTCCTTGTTAATGTAGCTATATTTCCTGTGATATAAAATTGAACAGATGCTCCAAACTCAGTTTTTTGCCATTCGGGAGGACCTAAGTGCATTCTGGGATGCCCACTTCCTATTGGTGAGGCAATTAAGAAGAGGGAAATTTCCTTCTTAATTGCGATTGGCATTGTGCAGTGTGTCCACACAAACCTAAATAAGTTAGGAAATGAGCAATTGGGAGGATGATCTTTGTTCGTTTCTTGCTGACTCACTGCTGAGTCATCTGAGAGGGGGCAGAAGATAGGGACCAATATTTATAAAGCTCTAACAGATGGCATTGGGGAGCTTTCCCCCACTAGCCGTACTTTACCTTCTGTAGGTCAAAGAAGTCTAGAGAAAATACACAACCACTCATCCTAGAGCTTAGAAGAGTGCTTCCTTCCTGTAATTCATGTAATTCTAGGCATCAAGAGAGCAGGCAGTAGTATTCTGAAGAAGCCTCTTTCAGGAGCATATAATAGTATTGTGAATGGGATTCTAGAAGAAAGAAACTCCTGTAATCATTGAGGCTTTGAAATCTGTTTAATTGACGTATCATGAAGAAACTGTAGCCATTAAACAGGGAAAGAACACAGCCAGTATTGCTATTAAAGAATGATAAGATGGGAGAATCCAAGAGTCAGCATCACTGTGCACACATCCATGGGAGTTGTTGACAAAGAGAGACTCAGTATTCAAAGACTTTCATGACTCCTCCATAAGCAAAGCTTGAGGCTTAGATATAAGCTCACATCACACTGTGAGTCGAACTTAATAGGACAAGGGTAATATGGTGCATGCGTGGAACACAGAAAAGGCTTTTCGAAAGGCTATTACCCTGACCTGCACTGCTTGAAGGTCAATACCAATTCCCTCGTGAGGAAGGACTATAGACTATACAAGATATGACCTATGCCCAAAACTGAAATTATCAGTCAGTTTTGAGTTTATAGTTTTTTCATTTATACATTGTAGTTTTCGATGACTCTCAACAAATTTATTCATATCAGTATAATTCTTTAGCTAAAGAATTTCTCTAGGTTTTATGCCCTGTGAATCATTGCACCATGAAGTATGCTATTTCAGGTTTGCAATCAATTGCCTCCTGACATCTTCTGATGATCTATAGGCAGCTCAAATTGAACGTTATCAAAATGGAACCCACCATCTTTCCCCTAGACCTCTTTCTTCTGGAAACCATATTTCAGAGGATGACAAAACCAGCTGCCTAGTTGCTCAAACCTGCAATATGGATGGTACTATTTTATACTACTCTCTCACCCCCTCATCCAATCAACCTACAAGGTCCATAATTTTGATCTAATAGTTCTTGAATCTATCTACTTTTCCTCTTTCCAAATGTCTTTAAGTTCAAGAGCTTGTCACTTTTCATCTCAATAACTGTCTTTCTGTCTCCTCTTTGGCCACATTTCCCTGTGTCGCTCTGTTTAGTTCAGTGGTTTTCCTAAAATGCATCCCTGATCCTTTTACTTTCCTGCTTAAACTTATAATGTTTTGTAAAGGAGGAAGTATTTCATAAAGGAATTTTTTAGTCCCGCTTTGTTAATGACACAAACCTAAGGAAAACTCAGGGACAAATGCATTGAACTTTTCTGTTAATACCTAATTCCTTGAACTTAGTCTTTTTGCTGTAATAATTCTGTTCTCAGCAGTTAAAGGTCCGGCTTATCAAAGACTAATATATACTTTATTGGTGCATAATCTTCAAAGAGAGTCTTAAGCTCTTTGAACAAGAGAGCCAGCACAGAGATGGGTCAGAAGTCCAGGGCATTTCCCTGTGTATGACTGATGGTAAAGTAAAGGTTTCCTTTTTTCAGCAATCAGACAGGTAGGCCAAGAGCTGCCCCATTCATAAATTTGGTCTGGGTCAGATCCAATTCATAGATATTCAACAAGTAGAAGTGTGAGTTGCAATTGTTAGTTGGCCTTGAACTGCCCCACCTTGGGTCCTGGGAAATCAGTGTGGCTTTGTTCAGCAGTGTCTGCCTGAATGGGCCATAAATCAGGAGTTACCAGGCACACCTTTTATTGTCAAGGTAATGGCAAAGAAAAATGATAGCAGTTATTCTGTTTATACAGTTTAGTCCTTTTTCTTTCTCATTGATGTTTCTTCCAGTTTTCTTTCCTTTTTTTTTTTTTTTGTATCTGACTAATGGGAACATATAGCTTTTGAGTTTTTTCTAAAGAAATATGTGATACTAAACAGAGTATAATTTTTAGTTAGAAAATCGTCTTAAAAATTTTATTTGTTAAAACTCATTCCAGCTATCTTAAATTTTGAACAGGTCAAGCAAGTGGTTATACAAAATGAAAGTTTTGTATTTCTGATGACTGCAAGACATCTTTTATAATTTCATGTCATGACCTGTGGCATTGTGAATGCTACTCATGTGATGGGGATTTGTTCATTTGCCCCCATAAAAAGTGTTTAGTGACAGGTAACTTTAGAAGGTTCTGCTATGATAGTTTAATTATCATTAATGTGGCTCTGTGTACTCACGATGCCCTGACACTTTGGTATGTTGTGATCTGTTGTATCTTTCAAGTAATTGGTTAATAATAATTAGGGTACCATAGATTGTGAATGATTTTCTGTTTTACAGATTAAACTGGATTCACAGTGATTCCAATGGTGATGCTCTTAGTGCCACTTACTTTCTTTAGTGGTAGAAATAGTATGGTTATAGACATTTGTTCTAGGTTTTAATGGTAAATGCTGATTATTACCCACTATCTGTTTTCCTCCTTTTCCTTAGTAAAAGAAGTCATGTTTTTTAGCTGGATACATGTGTGGCTGGAATAAAGACTATATTTTCCAGCCATTCTTGTAGATAGGGGTGGCCATTGACTAAGTTCTGGCCAATGGGATGAAGGTGGAAGTGGTATGTGCAATTTATAGGAAGTGTCTGAAAATGGGAATGACATGCTGTTTTTCCTTCTTTCCCTGTTCTGATGATTGAAATATGGATGTAATGGCTGAAACTCTAGCAACCCTCTTGTACCATGAGATAACTTTGAGATAAGAAGCCACATAACAAAAAGAGCTGGGTCCCTGATTCTGTGAAGCCTCCTACCAACCCAACTTTTGGACTTAATGGATGTGAGAGAGAACTATGTTTCTATTTTGTTTAAACTTCAACTATTTTTTTCTGAATCTAATTCTCCTTATTTTAAGATCCAAACAAAATAAAAGTTTAGAACTGAAAGTACTTATTCTGTGATTCCAAAATTCCAGACCAACATTTCTGATTTCTGAACCTTTCCACATGGATGATTCACAGGCCCTTCAACTCTAACTTTTGCCAAATTTAACTCATTAACTTTCCTTCCATATTTGCTCCTGTTATGTTCATTCCAAACTAAAACCTTGAAAATGTCTTTAGTTTCTTCTCTTCTTTTACTATTATGAGAGAATCTGTGACAGTCAAGAATATTTTCTCCCTGAAATATTCTTCAAAGTCAGAATACATAGTTTTTTTTAAATTTTAAAACAAATACTTATTAAATATTTACTATGTGTTCTGCATTGTACACCACTGTTTGCTTGTCTTTAATATATATATTATATTTTCAAGTACAGTTCATAGTCAATATTATTTTACATTAGTGTTAGGTATACACGATAGCAGTTAGACATTTACATAATTTATGAAGTGATCACCCCAATAAGTCTAGTACCCATCTGACACTATCATAGATATTACAACATTATTGACTATATTCCCTATGCTTTACTTTACACCCCCTTGACTATTTTGTAACTACTAATTTGTACTCCTTAATTGCTCACCTTTTTCATCCATCTCCTGAACCCCCATTCCATCTGGCTGCCATCAGTTTGTTCTCTGTATTTATGAGTCTGTTTGTGTTTTGTTTGTTTATTTATTTTGTTATTTACATTCCACATATAAGTGAGATCATACAGTATTTGTTTTTTTCTGTTTGATTTAGCATAATACCTTTCACGTGCATCCATATTGTTGCAAACAGCAAGATTTCATTTTTTATGGCCAAGTAATATTCCGTTGTACATGTATGCATCTTCTTTACCCAATTGTCTATTGATTGGCACTTAGGTTGTGTCCATATTTTGACTATCGTAAAAATGCTCCAATGAACATAGGGGTGCATGTATCTTTTTGAATTAGTGTTCTGGGTTTATTTGGATAAATACCCAGAAGTGGAATTGCTGGGTCATAAGGTAGTTCAATTTTTAATTTATTAAGGAACCTGCATACTGTTTTCCATAGTGGCTATACAAATTTGCAATCCCACCAACAGTGTATAAGGGTTACCTTTTCTCCACATCATAATACATTCTTGATTGAGTTTATTTATCAATTTGTGTAGAAAATTAAATATATTTATCAAGTGCCAAGTTGTTTATGGTGCTTTGTATATCTACCCCATCTTTTCTGTATTATTAATTGTTAATTCTGCCTCATGAGGCAGAGTTGCTATTTAACACTTCAATTTCTGGATACCTGATTGCATTTTGCACAAGGTGTGGCCACTGCTTTCGAAATTACAGATAAGTTATGAGAAAAGCCCTCAAAATGTAGAGTTTATGCAGCTAAGTTATTCCTAATATATTTCATATTCTTTTAATGTAATTCTGAAAGTAAAATTACATAATCCATCTCTATAGCATCACTTATACAAATTAAATCAAGAAAAGCATCATATCTAAAGTTGAAAGTATTGAAGTTTACAACATTTCCTTTTCCAGAAAGTGATATTTAAGTAAATGTTAGTAGTTTAGCTTCAGTCTAATTCTGAATAATGGTTGTAGTGGACATTAATCATTATCTGTAGCTGACCAGTATCTTCTAAATGACCTTTCTCTCTATAGAGAAACTAATACATCATAAGTATTCCTTGCCCTACATGTATTTTGAAATCAGATTTCTAGCTTTGCTTGCAGCTGACCCAGGCCTCACCAGTCACATGAATCTGAATGAGACTTCAATTCAAAAATGGGCAGCATGAGGCATCAAGTGGAGTTTGTGTTTTGCTGAGGCAAGTGCTGGCAGAGATACTTGGCTTCGGGAATGGGCAATGAGTTTTATACAAAGTTCCTAATGAAAAAATGGCCTTGGTGCTGGTAGCTGTAGTTCATCAGAGCTGAGTTCTAGCCTGCAGTGCTCAGGGCAGCAGTGGCAGCTGTGGTTTTCTTATCAGCTCAAGTCTCTGTCATGTTCCTGGAAGCGCATCCATATGTTCATTGTTAGATCCCTCAAAACAGCTCTGAGAACTACAAATTGTTATTTATTTACTTACTTATGCAGACTCCTGATTTGTTCTTGTATTCTAGTTCATTTTAAGGTAGTGATATATGCTTTGGTATTGATTTTGGCTAAGTTTATGTACTTTTCATATATAAATATAAAAAACATTTGGTATATTAATATTTTTAACATATTATATTTATATACTTCATTGAGATATAGTTGACATGTAATAAACTATACTTATAAAGGGTTTAATTTGATAGATTTTTACATATGCATACACCTGTGAAACCCACCAAAATCAAGACAGTGAATATACCCATCACCTCCCAAATTTCCTCATGCCCTTTTGTATTTCCTCCTTCCTGCCTATCTTTCCTGTCAATTCCTGGTTTGTTTCAGCCACTATAGGTTTATTCGCATTTCTAAAATTTTATACGTGGAATCACACAGTATGAACTTTTTTTGTCTAGCTTCTTTCATAATTATTTTGAGATTCATCTATGTTGTTATATATATCAATAGTTCCTTTCTTTCCATTGCTTGTGTTTGAATATTATTGAGTTTATTTGATCTATGGGTTTATAATTTTCATAAAATTGAGAAAATTTCAGCCTTATTTATCAAATATTTTTTCTGTTTTTCCTGCTATTCTCCTTTGGGGGCTCCAGTTACTCAAAATTAGACCATTAGAAGTTGTCCAATAGCTCACTGATGCTTTGTTTGTCTGTTAAAAGTTTCTTGTTTTCTGTCCATGTTTCATTTTAGAGAGTTTCTACCTCAGTCCCCTTTACATGACCCAAAGCTTGAGAAACGCAGTAAGCTGGGGCTATCACAGGGGTCATTTCATTTTTATCCGTCTGTCTAGGACCTCTGATACTATTTCCTGAGTCTTGAAAAGCAGTTGTTTCATATATACTGTTTGGTTGTTTTATATTGTTTCACACGGAAAGGCGTATCCAGTTCCTCTTACTTTATTTTAGCCAAAAATGAAAGTCTTCAACGACCATTATTAAATTTTTATTTATATACCATAGAATTCACCCCTTTTTGCATACAATTCAATGATCTTCAGTTAATTCTCAGAATTGTTCAACCATCACCACCAGTTTTAGAACAGTTCCATCAATTCAAAAAGATCTTATACCCATTGCAATCAATCTTCTTTGTTTCCACCCTCAGCTCACACAACTAATCTACATTTTGTCCTATAGAATTGTCTTTTCTGGACGTTTCATCTGAATGGAATCAGGCAATGTTTGCAATGGCGTCTTTCAGTTAGGATGTGGTTCTTGAGGCTTATCCACATGGTAGCATTTATTAGTAGTTCATTGTTTTATATTGAATAGTATTCCTATGTGTGGATATATCACTTTCTTTATCCATTCACCAAATTGATGAACATTTGAATTATTTCCTCTTTTTGGTAACTATGAATAATCCTATACACAGATGAATATCTGTGTATAAGTCTTTGTGTGGATATATTTCGTTTCTCTTGAATAGATGCCTAGGAATGAAATTGCTGGGTCATATAATAAATTTATGTTTAAATTTTTCAAAAACTTGTAAACTGATTTCAAAGCAGTTATATCTGTTTACATTCCCACCAACAGGTATAAAATTTCCAGTTTCTTTGCATCCTCATCAACACTTGTTATTGTCTGTCTTTTGATTATAGCATATTTAGTGGACATCAAGTTGATATCTCATTGTGGTTTTAATATTTATTTCCCTAGTGACCAGTGATGTTGAGCTTCTTTTCACGTGCTTATTAACCATTTGTATGTCTTCTTTGATAAAGTGTCTATATAAATACTTTTAGCCATTTAAAATTCGGTTATTTGTCTTGTTACTATTGAGCTGTAATAGTTCTTAATATATCTGGACACAAGTTCTTTTTCAATAATATGATTTACAAATATTTTCTACCAGCGGGGTCTTATCTTTTCACTTTCTTAACGGTACCTTTGAAGGACAAATGTTTTTAATTTTTATGAAGTCCAACTCATCATTTAAAAAATTTTATAGATGGTGTTTTGATATAGAAAAGGGCATTATAATTAAAAAAAATTTTTCTATTTAAACTAGCCAGTGTGGATTTTGTTCTTTATAAATAGCAGCTTTGACAACTATAATCATTATGGAAGGAGACCAAAAGAATTATATTTCCATTCCAGAGATTTTGAATGTAAAATGGAGGCAAGATAATTGGAATCACAAAACTTTATTTTAGACGGTTATAATTTTTGTTGTGTGGCTTTGCTGCTGTCAACCAGAGGGTGCTACTGGCTCAGTTACCAAGGGACTTCCTTATCTGGATGGTTGAAGTTATTTTGATCTAAGTACACTCCAGAGATCATAATGGACATTTTATGTTGTTTCTTGAGTCCATGGATCTCATCACAGTCTTAAATAGAAAGAAAGAGCCTATTGTTATGTTTTTGTGAGGACTCAGATAGAAAAAGAGCACCCCAAAGTTAAAACCTCTTATGACAAACCCATGAATTTGGTCTCTCTTTATTTATTTATTTATTTATTTATTTATTTATTTATTTTTAAGATTTTATTGGGGAATTGGGGGAGGGGAACAGCGCTGGGGAACTGGGGGAAGGGGAACAGACAAGTTGCTATTGCTTTGTTCTTCAGTCTAGTTGTGGAGGATGTTGCTTCACTGGCCCAAGCTGGCACCATCATTGCGCTCTTCCCGGACGAGGCAGATCAGTCGCGGACCTCTGGACAGCCACTCACGGTGGCTGCTGGCCGCTCACGCTGGCTGCCGGCTACACATGGTAGCCCATGGCAGCCCACTGCAGCAGGGGACTGCAGCCTAGCCGTCACCGGCAACTCATGGCAGCCCAGCTCCAGGTTGAGCTGTTGTTCAGCATCTTAGCTGTGCAGGGCAGTGTCACTGGCCCTCATATGTGGGATCTGAACTGGGGCCCACCAAGCCAGCTCTTAACCAATGCGCTGCTCGGCCAGCCCTGGTCTCTATATTTTTAAGAAAAGCTAGTGCTCTTTCATTTGGCATCATTTGGATTGAGAAAAACAATTCTGAGAGACAGAAGGGAACAATTAAATCAAGTGAAAAAATACTATTTAATCAACAATTAAGCTAGTCATTCATGTTTTCTTATTGTGAGCAATTTAAAGCTACCACAGCACCCCAATATCTGAGCAAACTCTGACAATGTAAGAAGAGAACTGAATTAGGAGATGGAAGACACAGGTTCAAGTCCTTGCCCTAAGACTGACTAGCTCTGAGATACTGAACAACTCGCTTTTATTATCTGAGTGCCTGTTTGTCATCTGTAAGTTAGGCATGGACTAAATATTGCAGGGTTCCTTAGGCCTTCTCTAGATCTAACTGTCAGTCTAGATGACTACCTGGAAACACTTTCTTTTCTACCTCAAATCATCAGTCTTTATTTTAGAACAGAGTGAGCTGGATTCTCTCCACTTTAGGGGCTAGAGAAGAAGGAAGTTTCTAAAAACCTGAGCTGACTGTTGTGTCTGCACATGTTAAAAGCAAGAATGCTCATGTAGACACCTATGAAGTGCTTGTCATTATTTCCTGCCGTGGGTGTGCTCAAGAGTGGGGCAGAGATGGGCTGGGAAGATCGTTGTTCCTCTGACCAGTGCTGTTGACCTTTTGCTCTGTCGCAGAGCCAGTGACCCCATTGTGCAAAACCAATGTGTGCTTAGTGGAGGGTACTTCAGGCCAGGAGCAAGCCGTACACAGTTACGAAGTAAATGGAGTTGCATTCTGCAGTAGTCATTACTTTTTGTGTATTCTTTGAAATTTTGGTACACCATATTTAATGAGACAGCATATGCAAAAGCACCTACCACGATAACTGTCAGAAGGTAGCCAGTCACTGAGTATTATTACCCTTCCTCCATCTTCCCTATGCCTTGCCCCCAACATGTACTGTGATATATATCTTTCATAAACCTCTGGAACTTTCATATGGTTCTCTGTTTATCCAGAATTCTCAATTAGAGTCTGCCTGTCTTTGATTCTTTTTCACACTTTTGCTGTTACTCAAAATTTACCCACTGTGTGTTTTTTTCCCTTTTTGGACCCACTAGATAACTAGCTGGTAGAACCAATGGGCAATTTATTTACAGATGAAGTACTAAATTAATTTAACTCATATTTATTGAATGCTTACTATATGCTAAGTAATATTCTAGTGATTAGGATACATTAGAAAACAACACAGATGAAAGTTCCTGTCTCCATGGAACTTACATTCTAAACACTGAAAAGTAGGGATAAAAATCAGTAGTGGATATGTTGTTTTTGCTGTTCCAAAATTTATTTGTCTATTTTCTTGTTTCCTAGCAACTTCACCCCAATATATGTATGGCAAACTTGTCATCCTCCTTTGATTGGAGTCTTGGTGAAACTGTTCCTCAAATTACTCCAATCTCCCTTAGCCAATGTGTGGGCACATGGCCTTGCTGGACCAATCAGATACTCTCAGATTGAGTAACAAAATAACTAAAAATTATTGGAGTGAATTCAGCTCAAAGATGGCACTCTGACAAAGATCATTAATTCCTGTTACCTGGAACCTCACAGCTTCACTAATTCTTGTTGTTTCTACAGGCCTCATTCTTCGTTCCTTCTGTGCAAAATCTTCAATGTTCCTTGTTTAAGTTATTGAGTTTTGTGTTGCTTAGAACCTAGTAACCTAGTAAATTGGTTAAGCAAGAAGTATCACCTTAAAAAATCCATATTAACTTAAATTAAACTCTAAGGCTCATCCACTAGGCTGGCAGAAAATTAAATATAATTTTATTGGAGTCCTCCATCTCTGTAAGGATAAAAAATAAGGAGGCTTCTGTTGTCATCAGTCACTTGTCCACATGAGTCATTGCTGAAATAGCCACTATCCCAGCATTCATATCACATCAGATTAGGGGCAAGGAAATCTTTGATATGGCTAGACACCCCTAGTTAGGTTTCAGTTTCTATATAGATGCACCATGTAAAGCTTCATATATGTAAGTATATTTTGTTTGAAACTTTGTACTCTCCAGCTAATTATTCTGAGACAAAACCTCCCTCAGACAGTTAACTTATCTGAGAGTCTATTCTATCTTCTAAGAACAGAGGAAAAACTGTCATGTGCATTCTGTCTTGTTCATTCACCTGTCTCCTTTAAATGACCCTGATTTGTGTACTGAACTCCAGGGAACAATTCATTTACTTATTTATGTAGCATGCATTGATTAAGTTTTTGCTTTGTTCCAGGTTCTGTATGAGGCAATGGAATTACACAGAAGAAATTACTATAGTTTCTGCCCAGCAATGAACTCATAGTCAGGGTAAGGAGGGTTGGTTAGTGAGGTGGTGGATCAGTAATCAAATAATTATGTCATTGATAAATGCCATGATAGAGGTATAAAAAAGGCGTAAGGAGAGCACAGAGGAAGCTCTTGAGTCTATTTGAAGATGTCATGTATTGAATGGTTTGCAGGAGAGGGTACCTGACTGAGCTCAGTCTTAGGGAGCAAATAGGAGTTTGCTTAATTTACAGGTGATACAGGAGTAGTAAATTTTAAACAAAGTAAAATGGAAGGGGGGGAGAGGGAGAGAGAGAGAAAGGGAGGGAGAGAGAGAGAGAGGGAGAGAGAGAGAAAAGAAAGAAAGAAGGAGAAGGAGGTAGTAGAGGAGGAAGAGGTTATGAAGGAGAAAGAGGAAGAGGAGGAGGAGGAGGTGGAAGAGGAGGTGGAAGAGGCGGAGGAGGAGAAGAAGGAGAAGAAAGGGGAAAAGAAGATTGGGGCGAGAGGAATGAGAAAGAACGACTTGTGTTAGAAAATGCAAGTAGTCTGACATGACTGGTATGACTGGAGTGAAGAGTTCACTGGGGACTCATGGGAAATGAGCAGGGAAAGGTCAACAGAGGACAAAGCATGGTGGGTAAATGAAGAGTTTTATAATTAGGCTGTCCTGTATGAAAACTCAAATTCTTCCTCTTTGGTTCTGTCAACTCGATAAAGTTACCTAACCTAGTGTCCTTACCTGTGAAAGATAAAAGGTATCAATACCTCCATTCTAACTTTATTTTAAGGATTCAATAGCTTCATGAATTTAAAGTATAGTGGGTCTTCAAATAATGTCATGTGACTCAACGTTGTTTCACTATAATGTTGAGAAAAAAACATTGATTGCTGGCCTGAGCTGCTGTGTGTGGAGTTTGGACGTTCTCCCCATGTCCGCATGGGTTGTCTCAGGGTACTTCGGTTTCCTCCCACATCTCAAAGATGTGCACATGAGATGGATTTGCGTGTCTAAATTGTCTCAGTCTGAGGGAGTGTGGATGGGAATGAGTGCCCCCTGCAATAGAAGTGTGTCCTGTCCAGTGTCATTCTCCCCTTGTGCCCTGAGCTACCAGGATAAGCTCCAGCTACCCATGGAATAGCAGGTTGGAAAATAATTATCTGACTTATTTTGATTAATCTTCCTAAATGTATATATGAGCTTGTATAGCTCATATTTATTTTAATGTTTAGTATTAGAAAATAGTATAAATATTTTGGGTCTTTACTTAGAAGTTTGGTGATGTTTTTATGATAGAAAATATGCTGTAGGGACTTAACTCTTGTTTTGATCAATAGCCTGTGGTAAAATTGGTTTCGTTATCCTCTTTTTGTTTGAAGTTCCAGTTTCCCAGAACCTACTGATGATGTTAAATTAGGACTTACTGTACCTAGTACTGGAGTCTGACACACAGCAGAATTCAAGAAATTTTTCTCTTTCTCCCCTCCCACACACCCTGAAATTTATCACAAAAGCCATAAAGCTGAAGGTTACTGATAAAAAGTGCTTGGGGTTGCATTTGAGAAGGAGTGGGAAATTGATTGGAGAGGATGAAGCTGGATTAAAGAGAGGCTTTGAAACTGGGTAGAAGCTTTTGTGAGTTAAAATCACAAGCTGAAACATTACTTAACTACAAGTTTAGTATTAAGACGAAGACAGAAACCAATGATACAAATTGTTATAATCTTGTCATCTAATTAATCAATACTGTCATTTATCTGTGACATTTCTATTTGGTAAGACCCCCACGTCACTATTTTCAATTTTTACAGATTTGCGGAAATAGTATAGATGGGATACTTACATTTGAACTTTTACTTAAAATGAAACCATGATAATTTTCAGCTATTTGACAGCCATTTTTAGTTATTTCTTCCTACCTTCTTTATCCCCCACAGGAAATCACTATTAATTACTGGATGTGCTTCCTTCCATGCATTTCTTCATGTTCATTGAACTGTATACAAATAAAAACATCTATATGAAGTTATTGTTTATTTTCCTAAAAATGAAATAACTTACTTTGATGTAGTGCAGTACATGTGAGAGATGACAGTTAGGGACAAGAAAGTTGCATCAAAGACTCAGGGGCTGATATTTTCCTTGTGAATTCATGGCAGTAAAAGTTACATTCCTTAACATGTTAGGACAATAAGCTGACCTTTGTTGGTCTTCTCAGAAATAGTTCAACTTTTGGTAAGAGATTCACGATAACCAAATGTGTAAGATATTATTCATTTAAAATAGGGGCTGTCTCTTTAAAGTGCTTACACTCTCAGCACAGGTCACCCTGTTGCCAGCATTGAGGTATGTGAAGACTGCAAGTCATACTCAGTTGATTGTTTAGTGGGCATATAAATGGAGCAAAAAGGAGGTGATGACCTCCAGGCATATTTTATCTAAGTTGCCATATGATCCTATAAAATATTTTTACTCCACAGCAGAAAAGCAGAAACCTTTTTAGTGACCTGATTGCCATCTCTCTGATGAACACAGGGCTCCTTTAGGTCCCTTAAAAATGTTTCAACACTGGCTTCCACTTAACATTCACAAATACTTTATTTATGCCAAAAGTACCAATTAAGTTTTAGCAAAATATTATAGATCTGGAAGACATTCTACCTCCTTTTATTATTGTTGATTTAACTCTCAGTCTTATTTTCCTTTGTATTGGTTAAGGTTCTTCTGGTTGTAAGCAACAGAAATCAATAAGGTTAAAAAAAAGTAATTTATTGGAAATACACCAAGGTAGCTCAAAACAGGAAAGGATGAGCCAAACAATAGTGTTTCAGGAATAGTGTTGACTCTGGGGACCTCAGTGGTGAACTTCTGTAGCTGTTCCATCTGTGTCTACTACATTCTTCTTCCTTTAGTTCCAAGTTTATGGGTGTGAGTGAGTCAGATCTCTGTCATCCTATTTACTTCTGACTATAATAGGCCAAGGGAATCTAAAGTAAGGTGGAGTTAGTAGTAGGAATTGAGAGGACAATATTGTTATGGGTTAAATTCCTTAGGAAAATTTGACAGGATATAGTGGCTAACTGAATATGGGACAGGAGAGAAAAGAATTAAAGAAAATGTTAACTTTTACAGCCTGGGATGATTGAGAAAATAGTGATGCTGTGAGAAAATTTAAAATGCAGGGTATTTGGCGGGGGTGGGGGAAGAGGGGAGAATTATTATATGTTTAGCTCTGTATATTTAAGTTTATCATGATCATAAGAAGTCCAAGTTAAACTTTTTAAAGGGAGTTATAGTGAATATAGGACTGGAAATGTGAAGTCAGGGTTTGGCATAACCATGAGAACAGAATAACTCTCCCTGGAGTTAATTTTGTACATCTCTGACTCTTCTCATTTCCTTGAACATAGGAAACATGTCTTAATTGTCTTACAATCTCCTAAGGTTTAGCACTTAGTAGGTACAAAAGAAGTCACTGTAGCATTAAATTGAAGTCTATAGAGGAAAGAACAAAGTGTTAAGACATTTACACTTTCTCTTGGAACAAGTTCAAAATTTCATCTCCATTTTTTAAGGCTCTGCCCAGAACAAGCCTATTTTAGAGGTTACCTCTTATGATAACCAGAGAATCCATCTGCACCATTATTTCCTCCTGTCAGTTTTATATGATGAGGGATGGGTTTTTCCATTTGCCCTCTCTTGGTTGTCGGGTTTATTGCATTATAAATGCTTATACCCTAAACATTATCATTTTGAGAAAAAAGCAGTAAGACATTTTAGTCTGAATTTTCCTTTGATTCTGACAAAAAAAGAAAAAAAAAGGTGGACAAATAGCATTCCAGAATATTTTTGCTTATTCTTTATTAATATTTCCACCAGCAGCAGGAGGCAGAATATCTTCCTTCACTTGGAAGTGGAAGCTAGGTTAGACACCCTGATAATAAGTGACGGTATTGTAAAGATGGATGGGATGGATAAAATATAGATTTTATTTGATTTTGTCTTAACTGCATTTATTCTATTCCCATTTTATTGCCCATCCATTGCTCCATGTCAGTTCAATTGTATGCCATTTCATCTTGAGATATACACACAATATAATGCCTTTTCACTCAAAAGTATTTTCAGAGCTTGTCACCAGCTAAATCTTCTCTACTTGTGGATTTAAATTTTCTGTAATGAATTTTAGTGATTTTAAGCACCTATTTTTTTAAAAAAACGTGTTGACTGTTTTATTTTATTAAAAGTATAATACTATTATATTTTGGTAAGTGTTACTACTTTATAATTATTTCTGGCCTTGGGGCTGAAAGCCCTAGGGAATTAATTTTAGCAATAGCAGGCAAAGACAGGGAAAAAAATTTTGAACTCTGCAGAACAGATAATTGTATGTTCAGTTTGCAATTTTGAACAGAATTCTTGTGCCAGCCGTTAGCTCCTGTGGTTTCTATTTAGCATTGTGTAATGGTCTCTCAATTGTCTAGTGATTTACCAGTTATTTTAGGATTTCTATTTCTTTGGTACTTATCATTCCATGACTACTTGAAAAAGTGAACAATTAAAGTAATCAATTTGGAACATTTTAATGAGGCAATCCAACCCAAAGCTTTGCATTTAAGTATTTCTTCAAATTTGAGCAGGTTATGCCTCCCAGCTCTGTTTCACTTGGACCAATGAACGAGAAAAGACAAAAAATGTTAGAGAATTTCTGGTAACTTTGAAGTACAGAAAGAAAAGGTCATTTATGGGGAGGAGTTTATAGTAGAATGATCTTTGAACAGATGGTTTGCTTAAATTGTTTACAATTCACTACCAAAAAGGATTTGGGAACAAGATTCTAATTTGGCCTTGATATGAGGTTAAACTTTAGCCATCTTGTATTATGTCCTGAATGTTAAGATTTAAGCACAAATGGATTGTTATAACCCAATTTTTCTCTTCCTCTGTGTGGCACATGGCTTTCTAGACTGCTTTGTTTTTGTAAGATGGAAACCCAGAATATAATTTCTCCTATGTAATTACTGAGAAAAATACATACTCACACATTAAATTAGCAGCTGAAGGTCGCTAAATCAGTGAGGAGAAAAAGGATTTCTGATTGGTTCATGTGATGCTCTTTTCCAAGGCAGGGTTTTGTTAATTCTGAAAATCCACAGTTCTATAGCAATCTTATTTAGTTAAATCTCTGATTAACGCTATGTTTCTGCATCACAGTTTTCATTTAGGGGCCCTGGGGTGAAAGTTTGAGCATTTCATTTGGCTAGATGACAAAGAACTATGAGGCATTTTAGAAAATGTGTAATTAATTTTGGAGACTATAAGACAGCTTCAAACTTTAAAATAAGACAAGAAGGTCTGTATCATTGACAAATTTAAGAGAAAATGGTTAATTACTGTTTGACCTTAGAGTCATTTTGAAGGGGAGTATGTTCCTTGGAAAGTATTAGATTAAAATTTATTCAAAGAATGTAAAGAGAACCTGATAGAAAGCTAAGTGAATGGCTTTGTACTTAGTCCTAAATTCTGAATTACTGTCTTGTTTTGAAATAGTCTTACATAAGACTGAAGTAGATGTACGTTCTTGTGTCTGTCCATTGTTCCCTGTGGGCCAGGGTGGGTACTAGAAAGGGAGACTTGTGCAAAAGCAGTAACTAATAATTATGTCTGGCTTTTAAAACTGAAGGTTGTCAGGTCAAGAATGAGAACTAGATGCTTTAGATTTTTATGTAGTGACATATATTCTGATGTTCAGAATCCTGAATTGTTCTACTCGTTTAGGAGATAGCTATTTCTAAGTAAAAATATGTGTGTACCAGTGACTTTAGTACTAATAAAATGGTTCTTATATATGATGCCTTATACCTGGCAAGCAGTTCTATCAACCTGATCACAGGCCTGACTCATAATCCAAATGAGAAGATTTTTTGGTTTTGGGGGGCGGGGGCGTGGGGAGGATAGGATCCAGTATTCTGCCTTAAAGATTACACTCTTTGAGTGTAGCTAATTGAAACTTCCAGGTTGAATAGGTCTTCAAGTAGATGATCCTGCAAAACCTAGTCTCAGCTATTATCAAGCTGAAGTGGGCAACACTGAGAGTCACTGATCAAATGGAGCTGAGAAAGGTAGGGAAGTACAATGTGGAGAAGAGAAGAAAGTTTTTAGGTGTAAGGTTTTCCTGGAGAGTGGCTTGACCATGAAAGACAGGGAACTAGCACCTGGCAGGTCCTGCCATCATTGTCCCTGTCTCAAATCGATGGAATCTTATGGACTCAAAGAAGACCCTAAGGATAAAAAGGGTTTCTGGTTTTCTGAAGGCTTAAATTTAGGGCAGAGTTTTGGAAAACTGAAAACTTCTTATGAGTAGAGTGTCTTGAGATTGCAAAAATAAGAATAACAACAATGATAAATAGTAGCTAACACTTCTATGTCACTTATTGTATGCTAGATACTGTTGTAAGCACTCTATCTATAAATCACTCATTTAATTTTCACTACAACCCTACCAAATAGGCAATGCCATTATTCTAATTATAAAGATGGGAAATTGAGACACAGGGAAGGTAAGCAGGCAGTTTTCCCAAGTTCACACATTTGGTAGGTGGTGGAGCTAGGGTCTGAAACAGGTAGTCATGCTCCCGAGTCTGTGTTCTCAGTTATAACCTGAATGAAATTCTGATGACATGCACCCACTAGTTTAACGATGCATGTCTAGATTTGTAGGGTTGGAAGCAGTGGTAACAGGCCATATACCTGGCTTTCCAAAACAATAAAAAATTCATCTATTTTCTGGAAAGGAATCAGTTTGAGTATTTCTCAGATTTGCAAGGTAGGGGCTTCTTAGATGGTTTCTATATATTTTTCTGGGAGGCATCATGCAGCAGATAGTCGCCTACCAAGGGTAAGCAATCAAATGGTCACTAACAAACACCATGGGAACAAGTTCATTTCAGTGGAATAAAAAATGACCCTTTGTTCCTCTTCCTCTTCAAAGGAAAGCTGTTGGGGACCAGGGAAACCAACTGCTAGAACTCCCTCTGCCTGGTTTAATCAGACAGTAACCTGTTGAATCAAGCCAGTGTCCTCAGCTACCCTTTGTTGGCTGTCCCTTGATTAGTCCAAGTGTAGTGTGACTGATAGAGCCATGTTGAATGTTCATGCCACATGTTCTGATGAGTTGGAACTTGGCTGCTGCTATCACACAGCTTCATAAAGACGCATTAGAGTATCCTGTAGGGAAATAAGCAATGTTTCAATGGCAAAAATGCTGCTGATGGAGGAGCTGATGACAGAGGCACACATTGCTTAGGCACACAGCCAGCCCTGCAGTGACTGATGGGTCTGCTGTTCCCTTCAGGTGTTTCCTTGCACTTGTGCTGTGAAAGGGATGAAGGGCACCTTTGAAGGAGGAGGGAACGTGCATAATCACTTCATCTTTCTTCTGCTTAATGCAAACTCATTCTGGAGAGATAAATGACTGTTCGCTCTTGTAACAATTACCTAAAAAAAAATAATATATATTGCTGTGGGTAGGATTTGTACATTTCTGAGATTGTTCCACTGTGGTTGTTATTGACCCCTGTATATAGCATTGATTGCATGCTTTTGTTAACTTGAAAGTGTCTTAGAAGGAATAGGCTGTCAGTTCCCGAAAAGTCTCTGTGGGTCTGTTTTACATGGAAATATACAATTGATAAGACAATATAGTGGGTTTAAAAGTTTACAGTCATAAATTATGTGTACAGAAATGATTGCTTATTTTTCTATTACTGAACCTAACTTACCTCAAACCTCGGTTCATTATTGACACTTCAACTTAGTTGAGTTACTTGCAGTTTATTCAGTACAATTCTGAGATTATCTTTCTGTCCCCTTCCTTGACTATCTCTAGAGGTGATCTAAGTTGCTGTGTGACTTATAGGCCATCCTGGCACTGGGAGAGAAATGTCTTGTTGCTTGGGTCTTCTCTGGTTCTCGCTAGCTTCCAGTGAGGAATAGCAGGTCTGTCCTAGCCCTGGGCCTCATGTGCAGCATCTGGTATTAATAGAGTGGAGCCTGGCTAAACCTCTGGTCTAGAGGTCCAGGCTCTATACCCATGCCCTAACTTTGGCTCTTTTCAGGGCACAGGACCTCTGAGCACTTCTCTGTTTTTCCTTAGAGGATGCTGAAGTACTCTTGGCTGCTTTTCCTGAAGTACTCTGTGGCACACTGAGAGGCTTCCTGTGGTTCACCTGTCTAGACCTTCCCCCAGCCATTGTGGTGGCCTTTGTGCTATATTATTTGGGTGCCATGCTGAATAAGGCATTTTCTTAAAAGCTTGCAGTGTTTGAGAAACAAAGCATTTACATCCTGCTCTGGGTGTTTTAATTGCTTTTCTATTCAGGGATTTTAATCTTAGGGGGGTTAGGTGGGTAGGTAGAGACCAGGTTAGGCATCCACTCATATCAGCATGCTACAATGTGCCCAGCCTCTGTGAGACCCTCACCTGACTCATCTCCTTATTCCCTCCTCCTCCCCAACCCACCTCCAATTCAAGGCTTTATCAACCTTTTAGTGTTGGAAAAACCTCATGTTTTATCCCTGCTCTAAGTTTTATATTATAAATATAGTGCTGAGTCATTTAAGCTCTGGTTCACTGAAGCCTACTTATCCCATTCCTCATAATAATACCTGAAAGCTTTGCTTTCCAGATTGTTGTCTCAGCTACTGGCTTTAAAAAAGCCAGAATTGAATATCAAAGCTAAGTGATGACATTTTGGTTCTTGCTGTATTTATCTTTTCCTGGAAATAAAGGATACAGTCATTTGATCCAATGGTAGAATAGAAAGCACAAGGGACTCCTGGGGAAGAAAATGCATCAGGTAATATTTCAGAAATATTAACCCAGTTGTAACACTTTTCTCTTTTTACTGCACACACTTAAAAAAAGAAAAGTTCAGGTTCACCTCCCTTTTTCCTTCTCCATTCTTTTCAATTTTCCATGACATTGAAAATTCCTCATTATTTAGTAAGGGTCTATGCAACGGGAGCTTAACCCCTGTGTCGCTAATCAGATTGTTGCCCATCTATTGATCATCTAAAGTGGGCAATGACTATGAGGGAGGAGCCATTATGATCTTCACTTTTCAGATAAGAGAACTGAATTGGGGAGGTTATGACTAGGGTCACTCACCTAGTACGTCACAGTGCTGAGATTCAAACCCAGATTTCTAACTTCTTATCTAAAATTTCTGAAGTTGACATTATATTGCCATTTCTAATGTGAGTTTATTTCAGATGTATCACACACACATTAAGCTAAATCATTTTGCACACATTACATGGAAATTAAGTTTCTACAAAAGGATTTGACATTTATATAATAACATAATTATATACAATTTTCAAATTTGAAAATCAGTTCTCTCTAGTTTCTAACAATCTCAAAGTTTCTTTTCCTGAAAAAAAAATTTTTTTAATAAATACATTCTGATTAAATAGTGCTTAGGTAGTTCTTTAGATATAAGCCTAGTGGAATTGCAATCCAAAATGAGACAGGAAGTTTTAAAGAGCACTGCAATTACAAATACCAACTGCAGTATCTATTGTCATAATGACTTTGTAGATATGAATTTAATTTACCTGATAGATGCTACCTCTATTAAGAGGGAGATTAGTTTAAGGGAGAAAGAAAATAAGAATAAATTGTTGGCTAAAAACCTTGAATAATTTTCAGATTACTTCTTAAACTAAAGTTAAACATTACAAGAAAAATAAACATAAAGAGAAAAAAGCTCATGTATGGTTAACATGTAATTACATTTTGTGTTTCAAGTGGTAGAAATATCATCAATTGAAAGCCTGTGATAAATTTGTCATATTCATGAATACAACAGAAACCCTGAAATATATAAAGTTCATCATGCCTTTCCTTAATGATACTAGATGCATTTTAATAGGAATTTCTTAAACTTTTGTACTTTGAAATGCTGATAAACTGCAAAGGTGTACCATATATTATCTAAAGATGAATGATTGGTTTTGGATTTGCATTTCCTCAAAGCCCCACCAGGTTCAGCTATAGTGCATTGCTTAGGGGTTAATTTTCAAACCAATTAATGATGAGAATGATCAGTGATAAAGGAAGGGAAAAAGGCAATATAATCATTAAAATTTTTTCCATGTGAATAATTTTTTCTATTTTTTTTCTTTTGTTTGCTGTGCATTGATGACGGAATGACAATTGCCTAATTCAGTCTGGTTGGAGTAATAGGCATGGGGTTAGTAAAGATTTTATGTACAGGATGGTGAGTTCTCTAGCATGAAACTCCATCCTCCGCCCATGGTGGGCCTGCTATATATAAATAACAAACAACACCTGCCAAAACAGCCCTCTGAAGTACTGAGTACTGACATACCTGAGTGTTCTCTAGGTATTACAGCAGCTACATTCAACTGCTGTTGATTTGTAGCTGTAATCAAATATGATATCCCGATTCCAAGGTGGACATCTTATGCCATCAATTTGTAGTAAGCGACCACATTTCCCTGAAGAATGTGTTGTTTATATGGAAATTTTAAGACAGCTGTGATTCTTTTAGGATCAGTGATGATGTGACTTATTGGGTACTATTGACAGATGATGGGTTTATGCTTAGCCTGGCTTGCACAGAGGCTAAAGCAGCCTGTTACCCTACAAAACATGTGGCATTTCTTCTTCCACAGTACTCCTCAGTACTATTAATCTTTTCAGGCTGAAAGAACAGTACTATATTAGAACTACAGACAATATTTCACACACACACACACACACACATACATACTGGTTCTCTGTTGTACAAGGTTAAAACTTAAGTCTTTAACTCGCAGTTAACTGTATTTCTGTGGTAATGAGCAATAGATTCTCTTCCCGTAGAGTATGAGTGCTTTGATCCTCCTGGCCTTGGGGAGAGCATCAACATTAATTATGTTTTCTACAGTAGCCATTTTTGTTTGTGGCAGGATTTGAAATAAGAATAGAGATTATATAATCATAAAATGAAATTATCTTTCAAATTATTAAGGTGGCTTTTTCAGATAGCCTGTCTTGTCCCAATATACTATTCAAGATGTAAAGGTAATAATTTTATAGGGGCCTAGATTTCCTATTATAGTAAAACTGTGTCCTTATTTCTTTCCATATTTATACATATTTTCCATTATTATACATAATGGTGCTACATTTGAAATGTTGTGCTTCTGTATATTACACATTGCACAATCTAGCCCAGGGTGAGGGTTCAGTTGGGCTTTGAAAAAACATCAGGGAAACAGAATTTTAAAGAGGCTAAAATTTTCAATATATCAAAATGAGATATCGTCACACATTTAAGTAAAGGTATTCATTTTAATTTCAATAATTTACTTCATATTCTTTTTTTTTAAGAAATGATGTTGTCTCAAGTAATTATTTTTGTTTATATTGGTGTTCTTGAGAGAATGCCATTGATCCCTATTTAATTGCTATTGCATGATTAAAAATCAGTCCATTGACATCCAGTGGAGATGGTAGGATGAACAATGTGCAGGTATTAACTTTCAACATTATCCTACATATATGCTTTCATTTTTTAACAATTTCCTATAATACAAGAATATTGTAAAGTAGATAATAAAAAATATTACCAAACCATCATACCCTCAGACTACCATTTTTAATATCATATACAGATGGTGCCAAAAAAACGTATACACATCTTACGAAAGAAAAAAAAAAGTATTAATTGTAACATTCAATATATACCGATAGCAAAAGATGAATACAACTCACATTTGACTTCTGCAATTAAAAGCACTTAAAGTGGGCCGGCAGAATGGCACGATTGTTAAGAACTGGCTTGGGATGCAAGAGGGCCCCGGTTCGGATCCCACATGAGGGCCAGTGACACTGCCCTCCACAGCTAAGATGCTGAACAACAGCTCAACCTGGAGCTGGGCTGCCGTGAGTCGCTGGCGATGGCGTAGGCTGCAGTCCCTGTGGCAGTGGGTTGCCATGGTACCGTATGTAGCCAGCAGCCAGAGTGAGTGGCCAGCAGCCGCAGTGAGCGGCCGTCCAGAAGCCGGCGACTGATCTGCCTCGCCCGGGAAGAGCGCAATGATGGTGGCAACTTGGGCCAGTGAAGCAACGTCCTCCACAACTAGACTGAAGAACAAAACAACAGCAACTTGTCTGTTCCCCTTCCCCTAATTCCCCAGCACTGTTCCCATCCCCCCAATTCCCCAATTAAAAAAAAATCTTTAAAAAAAAACAACAAAAAACAAAATGTAAACCATAATAAAAAAATTGCTAAAAAAAAAAGTACTTAAAGTGGTTAGCATCAGCGTCCAGATACTTCCAATTATGGTGAACTACTGCTTGAGTATAGATAGCATCTCTTAAAATGTGTCTACTTTTTTTGGCACACCCAGTATATTGTCAGCTTTTCGCAATATGAGTAGTACATTGCCCTATTTGTCAATGTGAAAAAAACATTATGGAAAAGGTTAAAATCTTCTTTGACAACACTCCTCCATATGGAAAAACTCTTCCTGCTACCAGAGGAGAATATTATTACCCAATTGATACTATTCTTTCAGACCTTTATCTAGTCATTTACAGATAAAAATTGTTAGTATTTTTTTGTGAATGTGTGTGTGTTTTATGTTTTAATGTTATGCTGTCTATTATTCTGTAAATTGCCTTTCTTCCTCATCAGTGTGCTTTAGAGATTTTTCTTATCTAGGACTCACCACTAATTAGTAGGGGAACCTTGGGGAGACAACTTAACTTTTGTGCCTCAGTTTCCTCACATGTAAAATGAGAGTAACAGCAGAACCTGCCTCACAGGATTGTTGGAAGATGTAATAGGTTAACGCATGTGGAACACTTAGAACAGAGCTAATACGAGAGTGAAGTTGGTGTCAGTTGTTTGCCTATTCTTTGTATATAGAAATCTACTTTAATCTTTTAATCTGCTGCAAAATATTCCACAGAATTGGCAGTCTATGTTTTGTTTAGTCATGTCCATTGATTATTTTGAAGAAAGTTTTGGAGTTACTCTTGAAAGGCTCAAATGTGCAAAGAAAATATAGCCTCTGTGTGTGTGTGTGTGTGTGTGTGTGTGTGTGTGTGTGTGTGTGTATATATATATATATATATATATATATATATATATATATATATATATAAAACCGACCTGATCTATTTTGCCTACTAAAAATTAAACTTTAGTCCAATCTAGTAAACTTTATCTTGAGTCCAATGCTACAATTTAAATACTCTCTTTAATAACTCTGTCCCTGCTTCACTGACCCACATAAATACTCAATTTTCCAAGCTCCATCTAGTCACCCTATTCCTAATCAAGATGGCACCTGGTTGTCTGGCTTATTGATTTGGTGATGGAGAAGGAAAGGGTGCCTGGATTGATGTAATGTCCTCTGGATTCTCACTGATAACTGGAGAGGGGCTGAGCTGGTTCGCTCTCTGGGCTGGCCCCTGCTGTGGTGTGATGCCTCCTCTCTTTGGGGTGATATTATCTTTAGCGATTTGCCCCTTGTCTGAAATGATCTGCTTGCAGTGGTCTTTGCATCTCAATCCTAGGCTTCCTTATTTTTCTGGTACTCTCAAGACCTCCGTGTTGCTACAGCGAGGCCTAGGTTGATTCTGGGTCTCCACTTTTTCAGACCTGTAATGCCGTGACCTGTTTCAGGTTCACGTATGTGCTGGCCTGCTGCTGTCATTTCCACTCCACGACTTCTTTACTTCCCTTGAAGAATGGTCTGGGGTGAGGCGCCAGGTGTGGGAGTGGGAAAAAGGGATCCTGATCTGATCTCTTTATTTCTCCCGTATTTCATTCTTCTTCCCACCCCTTCTTAGGCTAGAAGTGGTGGGCTTTGGGTGGTCTGCTGCCATTTCTTCTTTCTATCTTCTACTTCAGTGCCCAGTGATCATAATAGAAAGGGTTGGCCTCTTTGTAATATGAAAGAATCCTATGTAATCTGAGTCCTATAGGCTACGTCTGATACATTACTAAGAGTTTAAAGATTTTAAAATATCTTTCCTCCTTGGACAAATCTTATTTTTTGGACTATTGTCTTATTGCTAAATACCATTAAAATGCTGGAAGATAAATATTAACTTTCTCTTTGTATTCCTGCTGTAGTAATCTTAAACTATCCCAGAGCAAATGGGGTTTGTATGTGGTGAAGGTCAGTAAAAAGAATTTCAAAAGAGAAAAGAACATTAATACATTTAAATATTATTCCCACTGGTTTGTTTCTGCTGCAATGAATATCTATTTCATTTGTGCCTGTTTTAGTCTTTCTCTAAGTTACATACTGAGAAATGAAATTGCCATAGGGTATGCACATTTTACATTATGCATTTACTGTATAATGACAAATTGTGCTACAAAGTGACTAGACCAATTTATACTCAAGCTATGAGTGACTGAGAGTATCCTTTACTCGCCAGTATGAGATATTTCCCATAACTTTTTCCACTTAAATTCTCTCAACAATCCTCCACAATAGGAATTTTTATTGTCATTTTATATATAAAGAGACTGAAGTTCAAAGAGTTAAAGCAACTTGCTCAAGGCCACACAGATAATAAGTGGTTAATTTGGGACTCTTTTCAAGCAAAGAATAAGAAGCCTACTATTTTATTCCAGAAATCTGTGTCTATTTTGGGTTCATCTTTATAATATTGACTACTATTGTTTTTCTCACATCCTAGTTAATAATCTAGGATAAAATAGAAAATGATATGACAAATAATGGACAAATGATGCTATGTCATTAGTTAGCTCAGTTTAAACACCGATTTACTGGTCAAGGGCACATAGTTGACCTTTCATGTTTTTGATTCAGAGCCATTAATTAAACAGTCAAGGAACAAACCTCAATTGGATGAAGGGCTGGATCTGCATGTAGCTTTAGCACTAGGAATTGTGAGGCCTGAGGCTTCGCCCCAAGATTATAATCATCAGGGGCGCACTGTGTCCAAAGGGACACACACCTTCAGAGTCTGAATCACCTACTATTACTAGTGTCTTTATTGAAACTGACAGAAGCGAATTCCTCAGGTCAGAAAACAGAACTCTTTCAGCTGAGTCATGATATTTAAAAACCTCTCTTTTTGAGTCTCTTGCTTGGCCAATCAAACTGCCTTTGCAGAACAAATTGTGGGATAATGAAATGCATATACTATAGCTGGAGAGTGCTGTCCTATTTACAGCACCCACTTCAGCCTGAGGCTCATCTCTGGCTGTTCCACTTCTATCTATAAGTTACAGCGATGGCCTCGGCAAGCAGTACACTCTGTACAGCAGCTGCAACTTGTTATCGGCTTTGTCCAAAATAACAAATAGAACAAACACATTTTGCAAGGGCTTTTTCCCCCCTTTTATGTAGAGAAGGAGGAATTAGGCAATCAGTGAAATGCTGATTGATCAGTTGTGCTGACTTAGAGAAGTCCAAGGCCACATTAGGACTATTAACCCCTGAAAAACAACAACAGGAAAGTTCTTAGAACTTTATTTAAACCAATATTTCTGAGAGGTGAAGTTGTAGATTTCCCCAAAGGGGAAATAAGGGAAAACATTTGTGTTTCACTTAGCACAATTTTCTCATCCAGATTGCTTCGTAATGTAATGATGATTAATTTTATAAAGAGAATTCATGTTATTTGGCAGATGTTGGTGACCCCAGAGGACCAGAATTGAGGGAACCAAATGGGATGAAGGAAATCAATTTTTGTAAATCATCCCACTCTTATACCACAACTTTGACTTCAGCCACCAACTCCTGTGGCCACACTTAGACCTCTCTTTACCAGAAATTGCACCACCTTCAAAATTCAAACGCCTCTCTTCCCACCTACCCCTTTCCATATTCTTTGACCTTATATACTCAAGTATTCCCATTGCTAACAGTTTTTTAAGTATCTTTCTTATCTAGCTGAGTCCAGGGTTTTAACATTTTAACTATTTCTTTGCAGATACCCTCAACTTCCACCCCCCTGTTTCTCTCTACCTGGCCTGGCAAAACCCAAACCTTTTGGTGAACAAGCCTCCATCTCTATGGCTGCACCCATGTATGTGAACATGGATGGAGAAAATCACGTACATGGACATTCTGGTGTCACTATTCATGATCGGCTTCAAATGGGAATCTCATTCTACTGGCTCTCCTGCTATGGTTCTCTAATGAGAGTATGTCTTACTCTTCACAGGAATTAAACCTTCCCATCCTCAGTTGAAAACCATTCATCCTGCTTCATTATAAAGTAGACACCATCATGTCACCATACTGTCATCTTCACACTACCAAGTCAACAAACTTTCAGCTAGAGAAAAGATGTACTCCTGTTCTCCTGTTACAATGGTGGCACTGCTGCCCCTCCTTTCATAAGCCAACCCTTCTCCCTGTCCCCTAGGTTCCAACTTTACCCTCTTTCTGAAAATCTTCACTTTTGGGCAATACTCTTTCAATCATGTAAATTCACCCCTCCCTTTTAGATAGAGCAGCCTCATCAATTTCAAATATGCCATGGTCACTGTTCATTTAAAAACAAAACAAAACAAAAAACAAAAAACAAAAAACAACAACTGCAAATAAAACCTTTCCTTGCTTCCAATTTCCTTGCATTGAATTTCTGTCATTTTACTTAACTGTGTTTCCCCCCCCATGTTGCCTCCACTTCTTTATATCCCATTCACTCTTTTACCACTTTTATCTGACTTCTCCCTCCATCACTTACATAAAATTAAATATGTGGTCTCAAGTAAATTCTGGTTTTGGCCTGATGCACAGCAGAGGGCTCTGGAGCACAAATCATATGGCAGAGTTGTCCACTCTTAAGGGAAAGGAGTTTGGTCTTTCATGACCCTGTGATGGAGCAAAGCAATGCCTGTGGACCAGGGCAGTTTTTGGTTCGCAGCCAATCCTCATAGTGTCTGGGAGATGGGTCTGCTAGCCCAGTAAAGCAGGTCAGGGCAGGGTCCTGAAAAGGCCTTCCATAGATAGCTTCTTACAGGAATGCACCTCACAGGCAATGCGCTCTCTCTACAGCGATCAGATTGATCTTTTTATAACATACGTACAGCAATTTCACTTCCTATGTTCTATAGACTGAATGTATATGTCCTCCCACAAATTCATGTGTTGAAGCTCTGATCTCCAATGTGATGGTATTGGGAATTGGGCCCCTTGGGAGGTAATTAGGTCATGAGGGTGGAGCTTTCACAGTGGGATTAATGCCTTTGTAAGAAGAGACAGGACATGAGAGAGCTTGCGTCCTCTCTTTCTCTGCAATGTGAGGAAGCTAAGCGGAGGATCCTCACCAGAACCTGAGCATGCTGGCACCCTGATTTTGGAATTTCCAGCCTCCAGAACTATGAGA
>NW_017731618.1:1161409-1213319 GCF_001890085.2 Hipposideros armiger
CAGACTGATACCAAGTTACAGTCCTCTGATGGCTTCCCATTGTACTAAATCTTAACATGTCCCACCCACCCACCCCAGAGGATCTGGAGTCTGCCTCTCAGATCTCTCCTGGTCATCCTTCTCCCTTGTTTACCATCCCCTTGTCCCATTAATCAGTTCCTAGAGGATATCATTAATTCTCAACTCAAAGCCTTCATGAATGGTGTTCCCTCTGGCTAGGATGTGCTTTCTCCCACATTACCCATTTAATTAGTATGTATTATTCACATCTCAACTTAAATATCACTTCCTCAGAGGGACTGTCCCTAATTATCCAAACTAAAGTTTGTTCTGCACTCTTATTTTTTAGCAAAATACCATGGTTTTTTTTTTCTCCTGCAGAGTTGTAATTATGCATTGTAATATAATTTGTAATCATATATCATATAATCACATGAGCTGTCTTCATACACTGAAAGTCTTGATTTATTTGTATTTGTTAAGCATCTCCTATGAGGTATCATGAGGTTTGGGAACATGTTAGTTTGTTTCACCATTGCCTAATAGATATCTGGTTTGTAGAAGTTACTCAACCTGTTGAATGAATGAATAAATGAATGGATACATGATGAATAAATTAAACATACAAAATTGAGGGATCAGGAATCACTTTTTTCCCCCCAGTTATCCTTAACAATTCTACTAAGGCTATCTATGTGGGGCCATTTGATGTTTAATCACATCAGTATCTTGTGGTGCTCTCTTCTGAGATCCCAGCACCTGATATACATTTTCTCATTAACTCTTACATATCCCTGTCATTTATGTGGTATCGACTTGCCCAGTTTTTAGAGAAGCTGGGGTATTGAAAGGTTAATTGACTTGGCTAAGGATAGAACACGTTTATGACAGAGTCAGGGATAGAATTTGCCTTTGCTTTTGACTAGTTTAGCATGTTGTACAATTGTCAGTAGTTGAAGAAAATATATTGGGAATAAATCCACATCAGTAGGTTTGAAATCTAGAAACTTCCTTCTGAAATGTTTTACTGTAAATATTCCTCCTCTGCACATAGCACATTTGATGAGATACATCTTTATGCCAAGTCCTTTTTTTCCCCATTATCATTAATCTTTCTCAATTTCCTTATGAGAAAATGATGCAGACAAAGGTTAAATAACTCAGCCCCTGTGATAGAATGAATTCATGTCAACCCTCCGTTTTGGGATTTTCAGTTGACTTGTATAAACACACAGCTATGTTTTTCATCATCATTTGAAGACCAGTTTATACCTTTAATATTAAAAATCCTAATTCTGGTGATAGCTAAGACTTAAGCTACCAAAGGAAGACTAATAGGACCCAGCATGCTTTGAGTTCTAGAGAAACATTTTGTATAACATTTTACTTAACTCTTTAAATACTGTTCAGACATGTAAATATTATGTAAGGTATTTTTTATGCTGAATTATTTTCAACTGGCTTTAATTAGAAGTTTCCTCATGCTAGTTTGAGTGTATAGATATTCCTTGAACTAAAAAATTACATCAGGCTTGAAATATAACTGCAAATAAAATTTGGAGACTATTTCTGTTGGTTAATTCAAAGTGTGATGTGCCATTTTGAAGTGTAATACATTAAGTGTGCAAAATAATAGTTGTCATAGTTCATTCTGAAATTTATTAAGGTATTTAGGACACATGTTTAGTGAGAAAATATGTTAACATAGAGAATTTTTGTTTTATTGAAGTGTCTAGTACATTTTTTTTGCCCCATACTAAGTCAGGTGACCTGACAAGGCTTCTAATCTTATTGGCATTAGAATGTTACCTGTCTCCTGGACTTTGGATCCATGACTTTTCTTTGGAGGAGATAAGGAAAAGGCCTTAACTTAGGTCTAAAAGAAACGCAGAGTTCAGTATCAAGGTAGTGGAATGGTTATTTTCCCAGACATAGCACAGGGTTTTCAAGCCTGAAGAAAAAGATTAATTTTCATAAAGAAGGACTTTGCTAATTTGAGCCTGGACATGGCAATCCTGTTTCCAGACATCCTGTGTATAAGCTTTAGCAATCAAAAGTTTATTTTCTTTGATTTTGATGTGACTCATCTTTTCTCAGCTGCTTGTATTCAAGATTTGGAAAAGAAGAAACAGTGGTGAGCTGAGTAATTCATTGGATTCTGATGAGAAGTTCTTGAGAAATTTTATTATTCCTGAGTTTTAAACACTTATACCTTAATATAACTTTGGTATGAGCCTTTACTTTTCTCTCTACAATTTAGTAATTACCTTTTGGTATTCCTTTTCAGTGTGTTAGTAGCTATGGATGTATAAATTCATGGATGTTTGTGGTTTTATTTATTTTAAAGCTTGCTGTTTTTTTATATTGCCTTCTGTATTTATAGCATTCATTATTAATCTAAACTCATTCTAAAATGTATTTTATCATGACTTTCTCTCTTTCATGTGTTTTTCAAAAAACATTTAAAAAAATGAATGTGAGATTTCATGGTTTATACCTTGTTTATATAGTGACACATGCAGTGGTTATTTACAGTTTTACTCGAGTTAATAAGATCAGTGTTGATTTCTAGACCCTTTCGCCAAAATTGGCTGGTGAAAAAGTGTGATTCTTTTTGTTCTCTTGAGAAGTGGCTCCAAGGGTGTGGGTCAACTCCTTTGGGACATGAATGCTATTTAGTTTGTAAAGGACGTTAACAGGTGATCACATTTCATCCTGAGAGAGCTGCTGGAGAGAAAGATTGATTTGGCCTGTTATGGCTGGATCTTATGGGTTTTGAGTTGCTTAGGCCATCAGTTATTTTTGTTATTCATTCTTGTTTAATCTTGAGAGTAGAAAATTCATGTCATGCCTTTTTTAAGACTAAATTTGAAAGGCTTTTCAAGAGCAACTTTTTGGGGGACAAATCTGTGTTTGAGTCTTATTTATATTCTAGGATTCAGCACAGTGCTTGTCACATACAAGCCCTTCAATAAATTTTGAAAGAAGGAATTAGAGAATTAATGATCACATGGCCTATGAGAGGTCACAGTTGCCACTATTTCCAATTTGTTAATATAAAACAGAGACAATGAAGAAACTAATTTAGGATCACGCAGCATGAATGAGGCGTAAAAGAGCCTAAAGCTGTGAAAAAGTATATATATATATTGTATTTTTAACTTTGATAGGATATAAACATATGGAGAAAATTAATCTAACAAATGTTTGGCCTTAAATTTCTTCATCAGGGAAAATATTGCATCATTTTATGCTGGCTAAATGATTCACAATCTGTTTTATTAATTATTCTTCATAGTTTGTTTGCTTTGTTTTTTTTAACTCACTCCATTTTATAAAGAGAAAACTTCTGTAGGCACACATTGTGTGGTCGTTGACCCTGTTGGCAATGCTTCAAGCCGTGTGAGATTCATTTCCATATTTTAAATGTATTGTTTCGTAATCTCACATTCTTCCTTTAGTTCCTCTCTTTTTTTGTACCCCTTCTATCATGTCCTAAGTATTTTCTTGGGTGAAATTTGTGTGGCAGGATGAGGGAGAGAAGAGAAAAAAGTAGAAGATACTTTATTCTAGACAGTGGCAGTAGCTGAAAGGTGGTAAAAGAACATCCCAGTAAAGCAGGACCCTCGGATTGAGTGGCTCTAGTCTCTGCCAGGAATCAGGCTTGACCTTCAGTGTTATTTTTGTTTGCATAGGTCTCTGCCTTGAGTTCTTATAGTGTCCTTGTGAACTAGCTGTGTGTCCTACCTTCAGTGTTCGAGAGCCATCTCAGCCTGTTACATTCCTTGTTCCCCATCATTGTCTGCCTAGAAGCTGAGCTGAAGACTATCTATAAACCCCAAGAAGTGAAAATAACAGTAAAAAAAAATGATGGCATTCAATGAACATGCTTGCTGATCTTTTTGTCAGTTAGTATGAAAAACAACTGTTATTTAAATGTAAACATTATGTTAAAAGAGCACTTTCTCTTTAAAAGACTGATTTTCATTGAAATTGATTCTGGCCTCACAGCAGAGAGTTAGCTGCAAAGACAATTTGCAAAAAATGCAGACAGTTCAGGGCTTTAATTTGGGGTTATTAAAAATGTTTATTCTCAGAATTGAGTTGTTTTCTTAGTTCGCTGTGGTATTTCAATTACTTTTATGTATCATCAAGATAAGTATTGGGATATCTTCACAATATTTTCTATTTTTCTTACCCTGTGTATTAAAAATAAAAGTAAAATGAGAACTATATAGCCTAGTGGATAGCAATTCTTTTTTTATAGTGTTCACAGAATGACCATTAGATTATCTCTGATTTTAATGTGAATGGAGAAATTAATCTATATTTTTTAAAAATGATTTTTTTATATCCCTGGTGCCTTTGGAGCTGCTGCACCAGCACTGGAGTTCAGAGTGAGTGAGTTCATCAGTGAGTAAGTCCATGTGCAGGCCCTTTAAAAGGATCTCCTGGGACTCCAGCTGCTCTCCATCTCACCCAGCCACAATCTCTGCTGGTTTCCACAGCCAGAAGTTATGGGGACTTCATTCCCCAGCACTGAGACCCTGGGCTGGGGATCCTGGTATGCGGATGAGCTCCTCTTGGGGGGTGGGAAACGGGGCAGAGGGGACCTCCACAGCCCAGTTATCCCTCCCAATTTTTAATGATCACACACAGGTGTGGGTCCAGCCCATTCCACGAATCTGCCCCTCCTACCAGTCTCGAGGTGGCTTCTTTTGTATGTCCTTAGTTGTAGGGCTTCAGTTCAGCTAGACTTCAGGTGATTCTCAATGATGGTTGTTCTGTAGTTTAGTTATAATTTTTATATGGTCATGAGAGGAGGTAAGCACTGCGTTTACCTATTCCACCATCTTGACTGGATATAATCTATACTTTAAAAGGCCTTTAGTTGAAGGTTTTAGTAACTTTCATCAGGTTTTAAGTATTTAAAATATATAAATAAAAAGTAAGAAAAATATGTCCTAATAAAAGACTTGTGCTTTATTTAAACATTTGTCACATACTCAATTTATCTAGAGGATGTGCAGTTCTATTTATTTGAAAATTTGGGGAAGTAGATGTATTTTTGAGAAATTTCTTGGTTTGTATTGGGAGAAGCGATATTTTATAACTAACCTATTGTCCCCGAAAACCCTGTAGCTATCTTTATTTTGTAATAATGGCAAATATTGATTAATTAATCAAGTACTATTAATCCTGTTAATTAATGGTAGAAAAATGACATTTATGACTTTTTTGAGTCTTGGTCTTTAATAATTTGAGGAATTCAGTCATCATTTTTAGTATAAATATTATAACCTGATAAGACTTTCTTTTCCAAGTTTCATATTGGTGCACACCCAGAGTAACATTGTACTAATACTTCTCCTATTTATTCATCTTTATTTCTTTCATTTGTATTACTTTTCTTACAATATATCTAATCATTCTTTTTGTAAGAGTTTTAGTATTATTCTTTGATCTTAACTTTTAATTCCAGTCAATTAACTTTTAAAAACAAATTTTTGAAAACTTGACACAATCCTCTACTTTCTAATGCTTAATCCTTTGCTTTTTCAGTTCACAAAGTTCTCAAGAATATTCTAGGGAAAGAATTTCCTAACCCAGGTTCAATTAGCAAACAATATTATTTATTTTCTTCTTCCTATAAGCTGTGGATGATCTTGATGAGGTCAAGTATAGTTTAAAAATAAATAATATTAAATGAACAATAAGAGAATAAAACATTTAATTCTTCAACACCCAAGGGAGTGTCAGGAGTTGAAATCCAAATCGGCACTTTTGATTGTTTTTTAAGTTTGTAGAATTCAATGACCAGGATGTTGGCTTCTTTTTCTTTTTCCTCTTCTTCTTCCTCCCCATCTCTGTCTTCTTTTGTTTTTCCTTTTTTCCTCCCTCTAGAGCATCAATTTGCTCCCCCAAATTTTAACCTTAATAAAATTTAAAAAGTCACCCTGTCTTTCAATGGCTCAACTCGAAAATTTCCAAATCTGGAAGGTGAAACTTGACTGTGAGAGTAGTGATCTGATTGCTAGGAGGGTGGAATGCATCTTTCTGCACCATGTTCCCCTGAACATAGAAGGCCATGGAAGAAGTCAGATTTCATATAACAAATGCACTATTAAAAAGGGGTAGAGTAGGAATATGCATGGTGACCTATTTTTAATTAAAAAAAAAAAGACTTCTACGTCATTCCAATGTAACCTGTTGCCCTTTACTTCACACAGTCGGTAACTTCAAGACATATTGCACAAGTTGCTTCTCTGTGATCCTCAAATATGTTTAATTTAATGAGGGTCTGATACTCTTCTAGCACATGACCTAGATTACCATAGATAACCCCTCCTCATGGCCAGAATTGCTCTTTAGAGCCTTGCAAAATCATTTGTGTTATCTCTCTACAAAAGCTAAAAAAACAGCCCATCAAAGCTATTTGTTCTGTTCAGCACATTAGAAGAGGGGATTTTTTGCAATGATAATTATTGTGCAAAAAAGGTTGATGATGAATTAAAATTTTAAAACCTTTCCTTAGAAATATTTTACTATTTAGAATGATGAGAGCCTAATGATTTAGTTATTCCATTTTATGAAGCTTAAGTTGTGGGCACCTTTAGGCCAAATTTTATTTTATTTTAGTTATTGATATATATATATATATATATATATATATATATATATATATTATTATTAGTTTCAGGTGTACAAAACAATGCGATAGTTATCCTTTTCACCCCTCACAAAGTAACAACCCCCTCCCCCATCCACTGCCCCCGCCCCGATATCAGCTCATCTATTACAATTCTATTGACTTCATTCCCACACTCTACTCCACATCCTTTGACTATATGTATATATAATTATAGTTGACATACAATATTATTCAACATCAGCTTCAGAAATACAGTGTGGTGGTCAGGCCTCCACACCATCTATGAAATGGTCTCCCTAACAAAACATGAGTCCATGTAGGCCAAATTTTAATGCTTAGGTCAACATTAAGTTGTAGAGTTTGATTTATATTAATTGTTAGTTTTCTTAACTAACTGTTCCATCATTTAGAAATTGTTTTTATTTGAAACGTAGTAATTGTTCAGACCTTATGTTTTTACATGTATTTTATCAAAGGCTTTATTTAGATCTAGTATTAAATAACTCAAGAATAATGAGCTAACTTTGCCTCACTTAGCTATGTTTCTTATATCTATAAAACAAAGGAATTAGAAAAGATGATTTTAAAGGTTCCTTTCAGCTATATAAAACTACATTGTTTATATTCTGTGTGATGAAAATTTAAGCAATACATTAAAAAAGTTTTTCAATTTCCTACAAAGCATCTTTCAGCAGAAAACAACCATTTCCTGATAAACAATGCCTGATGCATAGAAAATACTCAACAAATATTCCCTGAATTGGTTATTTTATTTTTTTAGTAATTGTGGACTTCATAAGCAATCACAAAAATCCAATGGTATTCATTTTTACAGATTCTGGAATAAGTAACTTCAAGCAATAGTATGTAAAATAGAAAAATATAAAATATCCTTTGCTATTGTAGGTAAATCCAACTGAATCAGTTAGCCAACTTAAAGTGTGGCTTCCAGGCCAACTATTGGGTTGTCAGAAAAGTCATGATGTATTTTTTCTATGTTTTTCGCTGCAAAAGTGTGTCATGACTTTTCCGACAACCCAATAGTTCTATTAGGTAGATTATTATAAAAAAAATCTATAGTTTTACTTCTTTATTATTCCTCATTTCTTATATTATCTTGATTTTAAAGATAATAAATCAGGGTAGGTATATATTCTTTCTTTTCATTATTTAATTTTTACTGGTTACATTTTACTATTTCTAGGTAATATTATTTTTCTTAGCACGGCTACCCATACAATTATATATTATTCCTAACAAATTGGATGTTAACCAGCCTTTAACATGTTGGAAAGAGGATGCATGATGGCTAAGAGTTGAGTTATGATCTTGACTTTGCAACTTATTAGTTGTGTGATCTTGATCTGAAACTCACTCACCATTTTAATCTATGAAATAGGGATAGTATTCCCAATGTGCAGTTCAGGAATTCCTTTTAAGATTAGCAAATACGTCACGCCAATTGCCTAGCTTAGCAGCTGGCACTCTGTAGGTGACCAACAAATGCCTAGCAACTCAGTTTTCAGGAGGGATCATCATTATCACTTACCACCAACAGAGACTTTAAAACTGATTTATTTTAAATACCTATTTGCACTAACTGGCATAATAGCAAGTGCTATATATATATATATATATATATATATATATATATATATATATAAATAGTTTAAAATTATAAATTTTAACATTTTAGCTTCTATTGTAGGATTTTTCTTATTTTTTACCAAGAATTTCCTTTTTTTTTTGCACTTTCAGGAAGATTGAAAGATTTGTTAGGAATCCAATAGGACATTATTTTAAATTGAGTAGTCTTCTCATGGTCAAATTGTTATTCAATATTTAACTTTATAGTAAACTTTAAGTTTCTTTTCTTAAATTTCACTCTAATTTCTGCTTTCCATGTATGGCTTTAACTTCCTATGAGTAACTTTGGGCAGCTTGTTACATGTTAGGATAGCTCCATATGAGTTTTGGCTTATTTCCATATAATTGGACCTCCACAACTTATATTTGAGGCTTATTTTTCTTCCTCTTTTTGGACTAGCTTACGCTTGCCTCAGTTTGCTTGCACTTTACTCTGTTTGTGTTTGAGTATGTCTTCAGTTTGCCAACGTCACTGTGAATTCCGAATCAACTTTCCAAGTCATTGTCCACCTTGTTCTCATCCTACAAATACGTAACAAGTTCGGTTTACTCACTGGCTAATTCACTGTGTCCTCTTACATTTATGCACATTCTCCAGCAAATGTGTCCGCACCTGTAATGGTCTAGAATATATACTCAGTGCTCTGGAATTAAGGTAGATCACATCTAACATTTCTACTTAGTCCAGTAATGTCTCTTTCTTAAGGCAGAATTAGTTAAAAAGATTTATGTTTTTATAAATACATGCTGACTTGTACCAGATAACCTGTTCTCTATAAGGTGTTTGGAAATGGGGTCTTATTCATGATAGCTTTTAAAAATTATTTTAGGATACAAATCATAGATGCCTTGGATTTTAATGTGTAAAATCATTTTTATGAAGTCTCTCCTCCAGCTTCATTTTTAACCTTCCTTTGTATCACTTCAACTTTTATGATGTTATCAAATGTTAGATTGACAAGGACATTCATGAAAATAGTTTCCTCACTTCCTGCCCCTCAAAGTGCCAATTGGATCTTAATGAATGTGTCTTACTTGGTTGGGTTTCCAAAGACTTCTGGTTATTTAAAAACTCCACCATCTAACAACCTATCTTCTTATTGTTATTATTAATAAATCTTCTCTGTGGCCAAACTTCATTTAAGGAATCCTTCTACCAGTTTGTCCTAGGTTCTATGATGGGAGAAAGTATATGTCTTTCGTGTAGGTACAAAATTACACCTCTTTCCTTCAAAGAGTAGCCTTTGTTTGTCCATATCCTCAGTTGTGATAGTGTTCCTCGGTTTATTAGGCTAATAAAAATCAGAATTTAACCATAATAATCACTTTTGCCTTTTACATTCTATTTTCATGCATCTCTGCTCAAGCACAAAATAGAACTTTCTTCTTTGGAGGTTAGCTTCATCTTCTTTTACTCTGAATTTATTTGCTCTCCAGACATTCTTTGCTTCTTGCTTTAAATTTATCTCTTCAAAATAGCCTTTCATAGAATTCTTAATTGACTGTTTTCTTTTCTTATTCCTAAACATCATTATTTGCTCTTACGTTCCTCTGACATAGTTTTATCTGTTTCTGCTTAAATAAACATCATCGATCAGGCAGGAACTCAGTACACAGGAATGCATTCATTCCTTCAATCATTTTTGTAGAAACACCTCTTGCCTTTTGCTATATTAAAGACTTTTCGATAGATGAATCACTTTCTTAGAGTTGTCTCTTATTCACTACCTAGTAAGACACATTTCAAGGGGGCAGTTGGCAGTTTCTGTACCTTTCAAAAAGGAAGGACTAACACCATAATTTTCTCTTTATTCCCAAACCTGAAGCCTTTATTCTCCAGGATAAGCTGGTCTCATTTTTCCCAATCGGTAGCAGGCTTCCCTTTGCTTATGCCAATGGACTGTCTATATGAAGAGGATACTTGAAATGAGTGCAAATACTGGCTGTCAGTCAGGTTGCTTTGTTTATTTTAAGAGGTTTTCCTGACAGTTAATATGAATAGATTCATGGGAACAAAAAGATATAGAAAAAAGAAGAAATAGTATTAATTAAAAGCATGTGGAAGAAAGTGTTTGACTTTACTAGTAATTTACAATTTAGATGGAAACTACCATTTTCTGTGCTCAAGTAAGCAAGGGCTGAATTCATATACAATATTCTGTTTTTATGAGTGAGTGACTTTTAGGATTAGACAACCCTTGATGACCTGACTCATATAAAATACATTTCAAATACAGATTCCCCCAACCCCTTGTGTGTATGTGGATGCATACCTGTCACCCTGGGTAGTCATGTGCAGCTTATGTGAGGGGACGGCCATGTAAATGTGATCAGAGAAAAAAATAATCACCCCAACCTGAAAAATCCTTTCTTTTAAAGTCATTTTTAAAAATGTCTTTCATAAAAGTGAAATATTTTCATGAAATTTTTTATGTCTGACTTTAATGTTTCCTGCCTCTCAACTCTTATCACACCCTGCCCCCCCCCACTTTGGTCTATCCTAATGTAAACTCCCTCATTAATGCAATAATTTTTTTTTCCAATTTGGTTGTAGATTTCAGTTTATGTTGAACATTCAAATTTGAAATTATTCACCATTTTATTTATTGGCCTGTCCAGTCCCCAAGATGATTTATAGAATCATGACGGCTGAATTTTCTGTCTCTAATTCAAAATATTCAACTGAATTTTCCAAATCTTCTGTCCTTCCCCCTTTCGTTCTAGAGACTAGAAATATGGACCATCGCCTATATCCAGGATATTTTCCTGACAACAATGAAAGCCCACTACAACTCTCAGGCCTACATTTTTGTTTAGGTTCTAGACTCATGGAATTATATACTAAAGTGGCTGGCATCTCTCTGGAAAACCATGTTTTGGTTTTTTTTGGTCTTTTTTTTAAAGATTTTAATTGGGGAATTGGGGGATGGGAACAGTGCTGGGGAATTGGGGGAAGGGGAACAGACAAGTTTTGTTCTTCAGTCTAGTTGTGGAGGACGCCGCTTCACTGGCCCAAGTTGGCACCATCATTGCGCTCTTCCCGGGCGAGGCAGATCAGTCGCTGGCTTCTGGACGGCCGCTCACTGCAGCTGCTGGCTGCTCACGCTGGCTGCTGGCTACACACGGTAGCCCATGGCAACCCACTGCAGCAGGGGCTGCAGCCTACGCTGTCGCCGGCGACTCACGGCAGCCCAGCTCCAGGTTGAGCTGTTGTTCAGCATCTTAGCTGTAGAGGGCAGTGTCACTGGCCTTCATATGTGGGATGCCAACCGGCGTCCTCTGGCGTCCCAAGCCAGCTCTTAACCAACGCGCCACTCAGCCGGCCCTGGAAAACCATGTTTAATTCATCATGTTTACCAGTCAATTGTTATAAATGGCTATGAAACTATCTACTAATGTATTTTCCTTGTTCAAGCTCTGAACTCCTTAGTACCCCAACTGTCCTATTTAATTAAAGCATAGGGAATAAAGGGATTAAATATGCTACAATGTTCACTGCATTGGTACCTCTAGGGAATGGGATTATGACTGATTTAAATTTATTTTGCATATGAAAATTTTTGCATAGTATGTATATGCCATTTTTCTAATTAGGGAAAGACAAGCCTCACTATTTTATGAATAAATATAGACAAGGGTTGAGACCAAGTCTTAACCTAGAATTGTACTAAGCCAGTCAGTACTGGTTCCTAAGTCCTTAATTGTCTAAGTTGGGAGGTTTTCTTCTGATAGTCTCATACTCCTCCGATTCGTTTTTTCATGATCTTTCCTTCACACAAATTTCGCCTTTGTTCAAAACACTTCCATGACTGCCATAAATACTTTGTGGCTTAAGGCCAACAATTTTAAGGAGCACAAAGTCTTTCATATTATGATTCCTGTTCACATCTCACTTCTACACCTAGGCTTTATTGGACTATTTCAGGTTTTTTGTTTTTAATATGTGTCTGTGCTGTTGCTCATGCCATCCCTTCTGTTTTTCTCATCTCTATCTACATGGTATATTCTTATGCATCCTTCAAGATAACATGGTTCAACCCAATCCCATACTTAAGTTTTATTGCACATGCACAAGGGAGTTGAGTATTTATTTTTTCCATTGTGTTTGGACACACTACCATAACATTATTTATTTTATTAATCAGGTATACACACTAGGTTAGACTATTTCTTTCAGTTTTCTACCACCAGGAACCGTGTAGCAGTTTGGCCTGAGAGAATGTTTATACATGAATACAGCAAGTAAGACAGAAGTTTGAACTTTAACTTTGTTCTTCTTGTTTTTTTTTGTTTTTTTTTTAACCATTCTCACCCCCTACCCCGCAATTCTAGCACTTATCCTATCAATGAAGCTTAGAATCTCTATGTCATTCTACACCATCTTTTCTGTTTTGGGAGGCCCTGGGAGGGAGCCTTTGTTTCTTGGCCTCCTTTGCAAGGAAAGCAAAGAAAAATGCTGCAGCATTTCCTGGTTTGCATAGACACATGACTTAAGGGAGAGCTTCCACCAGCCAATGAGACCCTTTGCCTTATTAACTACGGGACTGAAGGGCTCAAGTGATCAATTTCAACTGAGATTAAAACACAAACCCTGGAGTTTTGAGACTTTTTCATATAACATTTTAATAACTTAAAAATTATTGACTTAGGGATAGTAGTTATATTAAAATCAGTGTTTGCTGTTGTTTCCTACATGCTCCAGTTGTTTTACGTCATGTTACTGATTGCTTTAAAATTTGGAACACAGGACAGTGAAATAGAAAGGATGTAATATGCTATTTTATTAACTCAAAACAAAAAAAAACCAAAACAAAAACAATATAGATCGGTTTACTCCATATTTGTGGAGGAAAGTTAATTCTGATGTCCTTTTTACTATATGTGATTTCCACTCGTCTTTTCCCAAGCGGAAAATGGCAAGTCTTCTGGTTCCTTTGGGAATCCAAATCTCTTTCGAGGCAGATTAGGCATTACATCTAATACAAGTAAAAGCCTTTGATCCTTAACATTATTAGAAAGTTGCTACTCTTTAGGGTAAGTGAAATTCCTGAGGTTGTCCACTATGTCTAGGTCATTCTATTCAGCTGCATAAGCAATTCCTTTGATGGATGACTGGTGTTTCTACATTATTTCAGCAGGAGACGGTAGTGTTTGATGTGTTGCAATATGTATTACATGTCCATGGAACACCTCTGGACATTACCTCAGGAGGAGGGGCTATGAGAAGGAGGGGCTGTGCTGAAGACATTTAATGACAGAATGAATGGAAATTCAAAGCCCATGGTGCAGTCAGCCTCAAACACCTGACTGCACTCCCCTCTCCCCAGCTTTCTTTCACATTAATTAAAAAAAATTATATCAAAAATATCATAAAGTATATGTAATTGAATTTGATTTTAGTCACAAACCAACATCTTCAAAATGACGAGGATTTTGACAGCTTGCAAGGTGGTGAAGGCCTTGAAGACTGGTTTTGGCTTTACCAATGTGACGGCACAACATCAATGGAAATTTTCAAGACCTGGCATCAGGCTCCTTTCTGTCAAGGTAATATTCCCATATTTATTGCTCTGATAAAATTGTATGGGGTAGAGTTTAGTGCGAAGCCCATTCAGATTTGAATGTCATTCTGAAATGTTAATTTATTAATATTTACTACAGAGCCTACTGATTTGTCTGATGCTCATTTTTATCTGCACTTGACTAAAAATACAGCAATTTTCACCCAACATGAAAGAATGGTTACAATTCCTATTAACATCTGAAATGTAAGTGTTCTGTTTAGAAAACAAAAGACTTAGAAAACAAAACAAAACACTGTAAAGGGTCTGTTTGGGCCCAGACACTATGAATTATAGTTGGGATTGAAATGTGGAGTTGCTTATATGTTCATGGGTCACATCATAGTAGGTAGTGTGTTAAACCCCTATTCTATATTGACTCACTCTAAAGTTTTCTCTTTGGAAATGTCATTTTTTGAGAAAGAAAAGAATAAAGATCAATATCTATATAATTGTCATATTTGCAGATCGTCATGTAGACATTGATTTTTCCTTTTACCTCTTGGCCCTTTTTTAGAAGGCCAAATTTATGATTTTTATTTTGCAGGTTAAGACACTGAGACAATTAGTAGCTGATAATTCTGTCCCTCTGAGTGTATCTATAACCGAGGAGCAGGTCCAGGAAGGGGACATTAAATGCTCTTCCTCTGCCCCCACCATAGTATTATAAAATTTCAGTAGGAACTTCTGTTCCTTCCTTTACTTTATGGAAACATTTATTACCAGAGAAGACTGAAATTACTCCATGGGGAATTTGTCAATAAAAATCACCTTTAGTGCATATAAAAATTAAGTAATCACAGTAGTTCTTTAGTAGTAAGAGCTATAAAAAGTGAAGTAGGAAAACCCCCAAAACAACTACTATTTGTTTATACAAAAATAGGTTCTAATAGTTTTGAGCATTCTGCTTATACTTTGTATGCTCACCGGGTTGACTAAAAATCCTCCAAATGCTTCTACAAATTCTACTGCTTAGGTTGCTCCAGTCAGAATTCAATATGGTTTTAACCCTGAGTGACATCTGCAGAGCTCAGCAATGCTTATAGATTCCTATGATCTCCACTTATAGGGATGGGAAAAGAATAGGAGTAAAAGGAAAGGGGAAAGGGGGCGGAGGGAGAGGGAGAGAGATGTAACTCAAGATCTCATGAGAAAATGTAAAAAAACTACCATTTTAAATTAAGAAACCCAGGGACAACAGTTTTCTTGGATTCAGTTTAATTGTAACAAGAGAGAGGGAAGGAGATAAGTTCTAAACCATCATCAAAGATACAGTTACTAAGATACAAACTATGACGGTGATTATCTAGTTTCAGTCTAGTGTTAGTACTATCTTAGAAGTACTCATGCAGAGAGAATAAATTGTAATGAAAATATCACCTAGAGTAAGATGCGTCTTCTGAGACTTCAAAATTGTGTCTTTTGAAGTATCTTTCCTTTTCTTCTCACAAAAATAGGTAGGTAGGAAGAGGTATATCTCCATCAAGCATCAGAAACAGAGAAATTGAATGAATATTTAAAATGTTGGAGATGTGACTGAGATAAGAAGCCAGTTCTCCAAGATCATAATAAGTGCTCTATACAACCACAGCAAAACTGTTTAATTATGTGGATGGACCACTGTGAAAGTAGTTCTAGCTCATGATGGCCGATCTGTTTTAAGGTTCTGCCAAAGTTCATAGGTAAGAATGACAAATTTGCGGGAGAAAAAAGCCATCATTTCATGGTGGTAAAGCCATTACTCATACTCAGTCATTTCTAGCCCGAGTTTTGAAGGAAATAGAAGTTCTTGAACTTCACAATAGTGAATTAAAATCCTATACAGCAGCCCAAGGGGACTTGTGTTATTTACTTCATTTGAAACAGTCTTCCACCTATTTTTCTTCCTGCCTTAACTTTTAAAACTCAATTCTCTTAGAAAAATATATTCTAGTTTACTCTTTTTAGATGGGCATCATATTTTAACTAGTTAAAATCATTAGGATGTACTTACATAATGGTTAGTGAAGGGTAATAAGGGTAGTTGGTAAAACTTGGTAGTATTATAGCTGGTTGTACAATAGATGGTAAATAGATTGCAGGTGATATACTGTGATCAAGTCTCTAAGTACTGTTGTGTAAATTGGTTGTCTTTTGAATGTCTTTAGAGGTCACTTTTCCTCTCCCTTTGGTGACAAACAGTGATAGTGGGTTTGATGACCGCAGTGACACACTTGTGGCCCTTCCTTGCATGTTTATTTGTAGCTAATGTTTATAGAGTGTATCTTACCAATATACACAGTTGCATTTCATTTAGAGGGAAGAGGAAGGACTTTCAAGGTGCTCTACATTTTAAAGAAGTTTGGTATCAATGATATACCTGATCAACCACCATAAAATATGAAAGTTTGGAGACCGTAATTTTTTTCTGTTAGTATTGAAAATGTTCAGTGTTCATTATTCAGCCAGTTGTAACTGTAAAGTGGAAAACACACTGGAGAGGAACAGGAAGATCTGGATTCTAATCCCTCTTCATGTTTTTATTAATGTTCTGAATTTGGTCAAGTCACATATTCTCTCCAAATCGACATTTTGTTACCTGTAGTATGGAAATGATTTTTGCTTTACTCAAAGAATTGAGTGACCATCATACATGGCCTATGCTTAAAAATCTTAAAAATCCTTTAAAAGCAAAAACTGGATACTTAAAAAATTTCTGTTCTGTGCGTTTTAGTAGACGGTCTTAGTGGAGAGTTAGAGCAGAGTTTCTTTATGTTATTCATGGACTACAAATTATTAAAATGACAAGAACTCTGATAAAATTTCTCAACTATTTATAATTACAATTTTTTTCATCTTAGCCTTAATATTAAACCTATCTCTAAGAAGATATTGCTTATAATGAATTAAACTCAAGGACTATGAAGCAAACAACCTTTTTTTCTACTATGGTGAATTCAATTCCAAAAGTCAGGATGTACATCCTAATATCCTATTTCAGTAATTAATTGACTCATTATTTAACAAATAAACATAAAACTTCTACCCTGAGAGTATACAGGAAGAATAATAATTGCAAATAAATGGATAATTAGTGGATAGTCTTTGACTTCAAGAAACTTACAAATTTAAAAATTTGGAGTTCACACGTCTTGGAAAGTCATCAAGACTAAATAGTTGTATTTTTATTTGCAAATGAATTTGGAAATCAAAGGTACTAAATTAAAAAGGTTAAGTCCCTATGAATAGAAATGGGGTCAATAAGGACTGCTTCTATCTAAGATTAATCCACTTATTTTTAAAAATGGTGACTTGTGATACAATTAAGACAGGACCCTAACAGTCTACATGTCCTTCTCTTGGGCACTTCAGGTACAAACGAGTCCCAGGAATCATTATTCCTTTCGAAAGGCTTTCATTTTCTAAGATGCTATAGTCTGATTCTAACATAGAAGTATCTATTTAGCTCAGTCTTAAGGAGCTATTGTCATTTGATTAGAATTGGCAACTACAAAAATTCCTACAATTAGAATCATTTGGTTATATTGTGGTAGCTGAAAAACATTCACAGGATATAGTTTGTTATTATATTGGAGCCTCTGTACATGTTAGAAGTGGGGGTAGGTTTAGGTTATCAAACACTTTCAAGAATAGCTATTATATTAGACTTTTATTGTATATAAGTATGTTTTAGGGCTGGTTTTCATCCAGGATAACCCAAATTTTTGAACCAATAAATTATGTTCCAATCCCAAATGAGCCGTTGCAGAATTCATTTGACTAGATTAGCACACTTTCATATCTGGGTGGACAATATTTCTTTAATTGGGAGTTGGCCTCTCTTTTAAACATTTTTGTTTATGTACTTCACTTTTTATATCCCCCCCCTTTCTAAACAATAGACTCTTTTGTTTGTCATCAATCGTGCTTTTATATTTTGAGCTTCTTGCCATAAAATTCTTTAAAAAGCTATCGTTGAGCAGGGCCTGGGCGAGGGTGCGACGAGTGAAACAGCAGGCTCTCACTACCAGGCCGTAGCATGTCTTCTTCCATCTTGGACCCTGGGCACCTTACTCACTTCACCCTGGTCCCAGCCCTGGGTCAGGAACTAAGAATTTAGGCAGGGGAAATGCCAAAAGAACTGACACTAGCCTTGGCTTCATGCTTCCCTCTCTTGCTGATAATGCCTCAGGTTTCTATTTGACTATGCTTAACCAGACTTACTGATGGTTTCCAGGCGTATTTAGGTCCCACCGCTGTGGAAAATAGGGAACACTCTCCTGCCCTCACATCTTCATTAGACTTTCTTCATATTTCCGACTTGCACCAAAGGTTGGTAGTGTAGTAGAGGGTTTCCAATATTTCTAAAGCATTGTTCATGCCAGAGCTCACTTCAGTGCTGTAGGAGTTTGCTATGTGACACTGAATGTCCTTGATGTGACCAGTGTTCCCCAGGGTCTCTACAAGGACCAAGCATTGAAGAAAGCTACGTGGGCCAGGGGTGAACTTGGTGTTGAACTCCTCAGCCCAAGTGATCCTGGGCATACACTTGATTTTCTTCATCTGGTTTAAATGAGTTCAACTCACAAAAATATTTTCAAGACTCCTCTATTCTTTTACTTTTATTTTTTCCAACTTAATAAATGCCATATATGGATCTTTTAAGTTTCATAGGGAGATTATTGGTTAATGTGAAGTTCTTACAAATGAATCAATAGGGTTGCTGTATCAGTAAGAACTTTATTGAATAAGCTTCTTCTATGATATATAATTAAATATAAGACAATTTTACTTTATTACTATAAAATAAAAGTAGCTTACAATGTTGAAGATACCTCTCAGATTCAGAACACTTTACTATATAGCATATGCCCATTATGTGCTTGTTAATAAACCTACAGTTTATGAACATATTTTCTAATAAAAATTTTTCTAAATGTTATATTTTATTTATAGTGAAAAACATAACAGAAATAAAATTACTTATGAACTGAACTCATTTGTTTATAAATGCCCAGAACATAGAAGTATTCAAGGAAATTAACCTTAGGTTTTTTTTCTCTCCCCCAAATCTGGTTTATGTTTAACCAAAGTCAGATTACTTAATATTAATTCAGGATGTTGTAAGGGTTAATTGATTACTGCTATTATAATACTTTGAAATCCTGAAATGTTGACATTATAACTGCAGAGAAGTCTCATTAAATATTCTAGATATAGCAAATTGTTCTGTAATTCTGAATTTTAAGTATCCATATTTTGATAACATACCTCCAAGAGTGAAAAATAAGATATCATCTACCAATAAGTCTCAGTTTGACTTGTTTCCAGTGTCTTGAACAAAAGGATCAAAAGAAAACTGGTTCAAAGTAAAAAATCAATATTCTCAAAGTTAGCCCAGAATGATGCTGAGATGCAGAAAGATAAATGAACAGTGGGTGGATGATTTTTAATAACATGATACTGAATGCAAAGGAAAAGCCTAACAACAATAATAGACACCAGGCTGTTTCAAAAACTTTTATAGGTTAAATTATAAATTATGTTGAAATTTTGACTGTTACTTCCTAAGACGAAGTCCTCTAAATTAGCTGAGCATAGCTCTGGGGACACATTTTCAAAGCTGTTTGATGGGGCAGTTAGCTGTGTGACTCCCATTAATAGTTGTTACATTGTTCTTATCCCCAAAAATGCTTTGAAACATCTCTACCCTTTTTAACTTGATCTCACACTGAGAGTATTAGAGTGTAAAATTCCAGTCATTTATTTGTGGTCCCATAATGCTAATTGATCATCTTACTAGGAAATGAAAATAGACCCATACATGTAGGTTTACAGTGAATTTTATTTTAAGGAAAAATGCGAAGCCCTAAAGAGATGAGGTGTTTAGGGAAAATATCAGATCTACTTGTGGTATCACATTTTGGAAACATTACAAGTAAAAGTATGATATAGTGAGACAATGATACCAAATCCACTGCAGACAAACTGGCAAATAAATATTGAGAATTTATTGGAATTTCTACATACATGCATACATACATACTCACAAAAATGTATTTTCATCAAAAGTTACTTAAAATTTGTGCAAGAGTCCCCAGGTTTTACAAATGTTAGAATGTGCAACATTCAAGAACTGCTCAGTTTATTAAAATGCTCATTTAAAAAGTAATATAATAGGGATATATAGAAATTTATATAATTCAATTTAATTTAGAAGAAAATAAAACTGTAAAGTAAAAAATTAAAGATGGAGTAATTATATGTACACAGGAAAATTTCATTTTAGCCCATTTAAATATTATGTATGAAAAAACTACAATCTTATGGATGTTTCTCTTTCAAATTTGCAGATAAAAGTAATATTCAGTATTGCTAGGACATGGAGACAACTAATTTCAATCTTTAACCTTTAAAATTATATAATGTCACAGGAAACATAGTTTTTGACTACTGATTTTATAATGTAACTGGCTCTCAGACCCACAACATTTGTATGCTACAGGCTAAAAGAAATCAAACTATAAGTTTAAACTCATTTCAATACATTTTCCTTGCTATCCATATTGGTTATAAACCCTTGGCCTATTCTTTGTTTTGGGAGCGGGGAGCTTATTTGTATGTTCTGCAACATAATTACAAGGATGGGAGAAAAATATAATTCTGAAGAGGTAGAAGTATTAATTGCATATACAATTTATACATTGGTTCAAGGTCAATCAGAGATTTTTAGAAGATGTAAATCTCTCTCTCTCTCTCTCTCTCTCTCTCTCTCTCTCTCTCTCTCTCTCTCTGTCTCTCTTTCTCTCTTTCTCTCTCTGTTTGTGTGTGTGAATTTCACTTTGGTTAGTTGCATACTAACCATATACTTTGTGGGCCCCCAAAAGTAAATGTCTGCTGTTGAGCATTGAGTAAATTGAGGGCATCATTAGCTTTGGACTAAGGACCTTGGACCTTTGACTGGTGCTATGTCAAGTCACTTGAAGCCTTGGCTAATTCCTATATCTTAGGGATTCGTGAAGAAATCACAAATCATTCAAAGCATTCAGCTGTCCTGCAGTGCCCTACATACATCTAGTAGCTTCTGAGTTAGAAACCCCATAAATAGCAGAACTTCATTTCTTGAGATTGTCAAAAGCCTTTGGATTCTTATTCAGACTTTGGATTCTTAGGACCAGATGTGATTAGAAAGTTGTTACTCCTAAGAGATGTGAGGAAAAGATGCCAATGAGAGAGAGACTGATGCTCCAATATCTTACCATTTGACTTAATGTCTTGGGAGTCAACAGATTTGTCAGACTAACTACTACTAGAAAAATATCGAATTAGTAATCTACGTTTTAGAAAACAGTTCAATAAAAAACAAAACAAATAAATTAAGAATTTAAAATGTGATTAAAAGCAAAAAAAATCAAGTATAAGTGAAAAAATAAATGCTTAATATTTTCAGTATTAAAGAAATAATGGGGAAGATGTGTGTGGAAGAGAGGTTATGCTCATATTATTTTCTGTTGGAACTTTCCCTCTTTTAATGATCTCATTATTTAATCATTTAGCAGTACTCTGCTAAATAGTAAATTATATGACTAAAGCAATGTTACTAGAGTGTGAATAAAGCTTAATTATGATGTAATGGCTTTATAAAAAGGAATTGCTGTATACACTTACATCTCCACTTGGTGGAATATGGAAGAGAAAATACAATTGTAGCAGGTGTTCTTTATTCCCTTACTTAGTCTCCCAGGAAATAGAGCACATGGAATTAAATACAGCTATAAACTGCCTATCACTTCTCATCTTTATGAACAGAGCCCAAGAGGGATAGTCTAAATATGACTGGGATCAAAGCCAGAGTATGATATGCAAGACAGCTTGTATGTCCTAGAGAAAAAAAGTAGAATTATGCAACATCTTTGTCACCTGATAGCCATTCACTCATTCATTCAACCAAATCATATTTGCTAGGTACTTACTACTGGTAGAATTTTAGGGGTGGTAATGAATCACACCTTTCCATCAACCTCTAAGTTTAGAATCAATTGAAAAATAATACATGGTATTAAAACATATAGAGACCTGATTATCAGCTTTATTTCTATTAAAGCTGTTTGGAAAACAGGGCTGAGATCTGTAACCAAATGGGCTTCTTAGAACTCCCATTCCCTGAGTCAAATGTATTCATTCACAACTGTGGCTTTACTGCCTTGATGTACAACTGAGAACAGTTTTCTTTAAAAAGAGCTAAGAAGGGCTGAGCCAGTCTTGCTCAATTCTATTTCCCAAAGTCACCAATCACTCCTATTACTTCTCCTTTGTGGACCAGGGGCTAAATAACCTCTCCAGAGACCCTGAAAATTAACGTTGTGGGCCAAGGTATGAATTCAGAGAGGTGCAAAACGGTTTCCCCAATCACCCCCTATGTGCCAGATGCTGTATTATGTGCTGGTGATGCTGTGTTGGACAGAGAAGGCAGGCCCTCTCTCCTTGATGTCTGGTGTTGCCCATAATCTCATTAGATAAATGAGTCATACACTTGAACACAGTGCAGTGAATTAGAAGTGCCAAGTTCTGTTTCACCTTAACCTTGGAGGGGACAAGTCCTTCACCGTTTGTGTGGTTAATGTACAAAGATGATCAAGCCTGGGTTCCTAACAAACGGTAGCATTTAAATAGGTGGAAAGAAGAAAGGGCATGAATGAGGGTAACATCTTGGGCACACCTGACTTATTATGCCTAGTGGCTCTTCAAGTCTGGTTTTTCTGACAAGTCTTCTTTCAAAGGCATGTAAAGCGTTGATTTATAATAAACGTTTGATTAGAGCATCAAAACCTAAACTGAGCAAATAAACAAAGAAACAAACCAAAAAACCAGTGAAATCCCTCTTTCACCAGGCAGGATATGGGAGGGAAGAAGGCCTAATGGTGAAAAGGGGCAAAGATGATCAAAATTGCTCTCTCCAGCTCAGCCTCCTCTTTTCCCTTCCACAGAGCAGGATTTCAAACAGCCCCTAGTGGGGAGAGCTATGCACGGATTGGAATGGATGGGGCCAGGATAGTCTATAATTTTTATTTTCCCCTAAAACCTCTGCTCTTCTCACTGCTTTTATCCAAAAGTCTGCCCTCTCTATACTTTAAATAATTCCTCCTCTGAATGAATAGAAAATTATACTCTACTCTTACCCTGAAATATATTTGTAAACGAGTTTCAATTTAGATTATGAGTATATAAGCAATAGTCCATAACCGTTATTTAGGAAATAGTACATATATATTTCCCCCCCCCCAATTGATAGTTATTTATTTTATCTTTCAAAAGCTGCGATCTAAGCATTTATCAAACCCAATGTGCCTGAGCACACCGAAATGAGATTTCTGAACAGAAACTTCATGTTCTGTTGCCCTCTGTGGTAAGTTTCCTCTCATATTTACCTTTAGTAGTGGACTATGTATTTTTTGGGTTGATAAACAATAGTAAGTGGTGGAGGAAAAGGATTGCTTTACATTTGATTAATAAAGCCATTTAAATGTCTCAACTGCTAAACTGAAGACTAGTACATATAACCTGAAACTTCTTTATTATATTTCAGCCTTTTATTGTCAATTTGGTTGAGTCAATATGAATAAATAAGACAATAACAACATCTAAATAGTCATTTGACTTGAAGGCACTTAAGTTTAAAATTAGATAATGAATTAAAAGTTAAATTATGTATTGGCTATGATCTTGAGATTTGAAGAATATTTATATGATTTTATATGCAATTAATTAGTAATGAAGAATTATACTCTAATGAAAATGAGTATTCAGTTAAAATTAAGCGACTAAGTGGATCCTGTCACACATGGGATTTAATTTCCATGAAAGTTTTACTAATAAAAGCGATTGGAATATTAGTAAAAGACTCAAAGGAGAAAAAGTAAAATGAAGAGCTATAAGGACATATTGAAAAAACAAAACAAAACAAAATAAAACAAAGAAAAAACCCAAAGTAGACAGGTCCAAATAACAGCCCTGTAACTATGCATATCTTGGAAGGAGAAAAGTTGTTCTCTGTTTCTAGTGAGAGCAAATCAAAGTAAAATCTTTCTCAACTCTCCCAAGAGGGAGTCAGATTACACTCACCTTAGAATTTGTTGCTTGCTGTATTTTTCTGTAATCATTGACCAAGAGATAGGCAGCAGCAAGTTAAGCTCAAATTTCAAATTGAGCAAGGTGAATAATACATGTTTGTTCAGATAATTTTGGTGATAAAAAGTAAATAGCTTTCAGTGTTCAAAATAATTTTTGATCCCTTTGAATTTGATTTAAACCTTTCACTTGAATCTGCTATGGCAAAAATATGAGAGAATAATATGAGAAATGTAAAATAAAATTTCTTCAAGATTCACTTGTATGAATTTTTCTAAAACTAAATAGAACAATGCAGGATTCTTCCTCTTACATTTTAGAATGCAGTAGATAAGGGGAACTTTCTCGTTTGCCTGTTTTGCAAAATGAAATAAGGGAACGAAACAGTTTGTTATGTATTTCAGGCACTGTCACCTTTTTCATGTGAAATACCTAGTAAATTGATATAAACAATCCTTTTGTTTTGAATTACCATGATTTTTTGTCTTAACTCTGCATAGTATGTATCTGAACATTCATATACAGCATACTCAATAAGCACATCCTGGTGTAGCCATCCACTGACCTATCCTTTCTTCGTTCCTTTATCCTCAATGACACATCTCTTTCCCATTATAAAATCTTTACATTATGAGACTACATTTAAGATATTTTAGAAAGGTGCTGTAGTGAAACGTAATGAAAAAGCAACTCAACATAGGCATTTGCTTCTTTTTAAATTCATACCTAAAACAAACGAAAAACCAAATGTGTTATAATACTCTCCATAATTGTTAATGTTATTTTCTTCAAATTGATACTCAATGATTCTTTATCCAACAAAAATTAAAAGATTGTCTACCCTGTGCCAAACATGGATGTACAGGCAGGAAAACAAAGCTGACCCAATATCCTGCCCGTGTGATATTCATTTTCTAGTGGGATAAGACAGAGGTTTTAAAAATAAGACCCTGGATACTATGTTAGTAGGCAATGAGTGCTATGAGGAAAGAGCAGACTAAGGAGATTCAGTACCGGGGAGCATATTGTCATTTTAAATAGGGGTCAAGGTAGGTCTCGCCTAGAAAATGGATGATACTTGAGTGATGACTTGAAGAAATCTTTAAGTTTTACACTTGAAATTTAAAATTTGACATGACTTTCTCTCTTAAAATTTTTATTTTTATTACTTAATGCATGGATGGAAAAGAAAGGGTGGATTATTTTGTTAAAGAAAAATCTCTGACAGGAAATGATATTTTATGTATCTTTGTATCTTCAGGTGCTTCAGTGATAATTCTTCATGAGGTTTTCTCTATTTTATCGTCCATGTGCATGTCTAGTCCTTTTACTACACTGGGGGACTGGGGCCATTTACCCAAGTATTTCCAGAGCCTAACGTGGTACTTGGCACATGTTGTGACTTGAATGTCTAAACTATCTTACTGGCATATTCATTTTTATTAACTACTTAGGGGCCATGCCATGCTAGAGGTCCTTTATTTTGTAGAACTCATATTTATATAATCTTTTGGTTGTTTTTCCTGACATTCTACAAGTGTATGTATTTCTCTTCATTAAAGTTTCCTTTGCATTTTTAGCATTCAAAGTACCACAGTGCTCTGGCAGTAGGTATTTAAATTATAACTCAATATTATAGTCTAATTCCTAGGCTATGGGTCTCTTTCTACTAGGATGGAGGCTACTAAAATATCTTACGATAGTAGCAAGGTGATTTCTTGGGAACCATTGGAATGAAATAGCATTCGGGGAACTGTTAGCTAGAAGAGGGGATTCCAAATAATAGCCCTTTGTTCAGAGTTCCTCCATCAATTCATAGATAAGTCAATTGGTACTCATCATTTTAAACTCATCGGAGGCCAATGCAGTTAAGTGGAATATAAAGGATACTATAGGCAATAAATAGAAACCGTGTAACAATATAATGTGTAGTGGGAAAGAGGATTGGAAGATCTATAAAAGCTGCCAAAAAGAACAGAAAACATAATTAAAGGAGCAAAAAGACATATTGAACACAATCTCAGGGACTATTTCAGCAACAGTAAATGTCTCCTCAAATATATCTTTAAAAGGTAGAAAGCAAAGTCGAAAACTAATCCTATGGAGAGAGGAAGAAAAATACCAAATAGAATTTTAGAAACAGGGTAACAGCAGTTGGATTTGTTTATGTTAATTTTTACCTTTCTTTAAAATAATTAGATGATAGCCAACCCATAGATCAGCCAGTTTGAAATTCTTAGATGAGAAGAGGATAGAGAAAAGTAAAAGAAAACTATAAACAGAGGTGATATTTTAGGCAGGTCTAGCTCAGAGTAGGGGGGATAAACTGATATATAGAAAACAATTGAAATTTACAGCTCACTCACAAGTTTTGTGAACTAAGTACAATTATTTTGGATGCTATCAAAGTTGCATATTATTTAAGAAAAAGGTTTCCTTTTTTCCTTCCATTATGTGAAAGCATGTGGGTTACTCATGACTTCCTTGAGAACAGAAAATAATACTTTCAGTAGAAAATATATTTTGGCAGTGAATTTCCATTACTTGGACCAAAGGGTTTCACCGAGTGAAACATATTGGAGTTACCTGGGGAGTTTTCTCAATAAACATATCCTACAAACATTTGAAGAGCTTATAATAGTCTTTAGAAATATATTGAGCATTACCACTCTTACTCCCTAAAATCATCAACCTCTGACTTGAGTTATAAATAAACAAACAACAGCTGACAAAACAAAGTATAAAATAAGAATATCATGTCAGTAAAACAAGTGACGTGCACAGGTGATTGATTTCTTGGTTATAGGAGCAGAATTTAGAGCTTGTGTATTAAACTGATCTCTGCCAGGGAAGTCTTGTCACCGCCCATATTACATCAATGAATTACTGTGTTACCTTTGTGCTGAGTAATTCCAAAAGCTTGTTTAGTGTAGTAACTGAGAAGAAAAACCATAACTATTTAAGGATAACTGTCAAGCTTGAGATCTCAAACACTGGTTCCAAGACTGTAGATAAAACAAGACTTTACCTCAAAGGTAATTTGATATACCAAGAAGAGGGCAAAATTCTTTTGGCTAACTCTGTCCATGCGCACACACATACACATACTCCCACAGACAAACACATATAAAATGTGCAGTACAGCACTTTGTCCAATCTTTCTTGGAAATATAAACATGAAATCTATGCATCGTACCTCAGATTAAAAGAAAATAAACTGACCTGTAGAAAGGAGTACTTTATACATTATCAATTTTAATAGGAAATGCTAAAATAGTTTGTGTGTATACAAGTTAATGTGTATGCACGCTCACACAGAAACAATATTTAGGCCCATGGAATGTTGGTTTAAAGATAATCAAACACTAGTTTACATTGAAGAGCATCCTTTCCAGTGTCAAGAGACTTGTGTACTTTGCACCTAAAAGAGGCATTGTATTTCTCCAGAGAAGATGACCACAGGAAAATAATGAGTTTTTTTTTCATTTTAACACTTCAAAAGTTGAGTGCATGTTAAAAAGCTAGATCATAGAAAGAGGTTTAGAAATCATTTATTGAGTTCTTGCTGCATACTTAGGTGTGTGTGTGTGTGTGTGTGTGTGTGTGTGTGTGTGTGTGTGTGGTGGGAGTATAGATTGGTAGCAGGATACATAAGGATTAGGCATTATGGGTCTGGTCCTAAAAAGGTAAGGGAAGGAAAGCAGAGAATTAGTGTGTGTCTATCTTTAATGACCACATTTAATCCTGGCAGAGAGAACAGCACAACGATCTCCCTTACTTTAATCAACTCATGGCCAAACTTGTCTCACCTATATTCCTACTTGTTCCCCCAGCTCCTGATTGTTTTGAAACAAATATCAGGTAACATATTATTTTGTCCTTAAGTATTTCGGTATTTCAGTATATATCTTTAAAACAATAAAGGCTCTTAAAAATATAACCATGATATCATCTTCAATCCTAAAAAATATGATACCAAACATAATAAAATATACATTTATTATGCAAATTTCCTCAGTGACTATAGAGTGTTTTTGTAGTTTATTTTTTCACCATGGTCCAATTATTTTGTCCTATCTGCTTTCTTACAGACTCTAGATTTTATGCCCCAAGGTGTGTGGTTTGACATATTTCTCTCTCTCTAGTGAATTTTATGGACATTTAGATTTAAATGTTTTTAATGGTAGAATTTAGAGTATTTGTGAGGACTGGCTGATGCCTGCTTCCTAGATAAATTTCTCTAATTGTCCCCTTTCTAAGCCAAGAATTTTATAGAAGATGGTTCAAAGGTTAGTATGGTGAAATAATAAAACTCTGAATGCCTTGTAGTTTAGAGAGAGAACCAGGCATAGATATACTTAACTCTAAGAAGCAGAATACAATATATTTTTAGATGTTCTCTAGTACTTGCGGTTGTATCGGTATTAACACAGCATAAAATTTCAGCTTCTTTCTGACCATAATGCTGATGGAGGGGGCAGCGCTTGGGACAACGCCATCAAACACAAGAGCTCTGTGGAACAGCCTTTAATTGATAACCTTAAAGATCCCTTCTATCTCTAAACATCAGAGTGATGATGAGCTGTATGGTACAATTCACAATGTTTCTGCAAACTCATGAACTTCCCTTAAAGCTATACTTGAGCAAATATAAAGAATATTAAAAGGGAAAAGATAGACACGAAGCTACATTGAAGTATTTCCAGATTGTCACTAATTCTACAAGTGGAGTAGACAATGTGTTGACATGCTTCAGTTCCTCTTTTAAGTAAAACAAAATAAAACACCTGCCAGTGACAAGGGCTATATATGTATGTGAAGAAAAGTGACAAGTAGCAGAAAAGCAACTCCAAATCTAGGCAGTCAAGTTTCAGCAAATACTACATTGTGCATTTATTGAATAAGTTAGTATATTGTAGCTTTGGATTTTTTTCCAACTAGTCACATTTCATGGTTTGTATTCTGCTAAGAATTATGAATCTGTTTCTTCAGGCGCAGACAGCACACATTGTCCTGGAAGATGGAACTAAGATGAAAGGTTACTCCTTTGGCCATCCATCCTCTGTGGCTGGTGAAGTGGTTTTTAATACTGGCCTGGGAGGGTGAGTAATGTTTCTATTCCAAGGCTTTATTCTTCCTCTATCTAGAGGAATACAGGATGATCTTACTAATGGCAGGAAGTTAAAATTACTGCATTGTAATAATACTACATGTTATCCTGAAGTTGCACTGTGCTTGTGTATATCCTACTGTAGTCATCCCTGAAAAGAGGAATAGACACAGACTCCTTCCCCTTGCTGTAAATGAACGGGAACATAGACAGTGGCATTCCCCTGGAAAAATAAAAGAACACAATTTATTCTAGAAATGTAGGGTGCAAGGACACAGGTTATGTGAGATTACCAAATGGCAAATGGCTTCTGTCAGGCAAGGTATAGATCTGATTAAGGTGAAAATTGGAGCAGGAAAAAGGATGGCTAGCGCGCTCTAGTGTCATTCCATTAGTGAAGTTAAGAATCAACCTTGCGCATCCAATAGGAACTACTATAAGGAGCTGAGAAAGTCCTTAGGTATTTTATACAATTTTGCACTCTAATAACAGATACATTTTATTGTTTTAACGTAATCAATGGGAGAGCAGGTGCATAGATGTGATATTTTCAAAATTTATCAATTGAGACCCAACTTAGTATTTATGATGTGCTAAGAAACGTACTGCAATTGAAGGTAAGAGTTGCTACAGAAATCCTGTAACTGTTCTTATCTAGCCAACGAATGTTTGTTGATCTGAGAACCAAGAGCTGAAATTCTGGCCTCAGCTCTAATGATAACTAACTATTTAATACTGAGAAAATCACACCCTTTCTGAATCCACATATAAACAGTAAAGGGGCTGTATTAGGTAATAATTTACAGCTGGGAATTAAATATATATATGGTTGTCAGAAAAGTCATAACGCATTTTTGCAACGAAAAACAGAAACGTATGTCATGACTTTTCCAACAACCCAATGTGTGTATATATATATATATATATATATATATATATATATATATATATATATATATATATATATATATATATATATATATATATAACTAGATGGTTTCAAGAGGTTTCCATTAGAGATTCAATAGACTAGAGTATAAAATATTTGATAAATTCTTTAGGTAAATGCCTTATAAAGACAAGGGGACAGCGTTAACTGATTTTGAAGATATTGCTTTACTAAACTTCTATTATATTATTGATGCCCATTCTTCTCTAAACTCTTGACTTCTTGAAATGAAGAATATTAAATGATTTTTACAATAGTTTCACTGGTGAGAACATTAAATTACGTGTATGAAACCTGTTTGCAAAGTTTTGCTTCACCAGGCAATTATTTAAGCTTTTTGACAGCACTAATTACTAGCTGTGTTAATATACCTGCCAACAAACAACTGTTTAATATAGATCAGAGTGATGGAGGGCACTAGAGTTTTCTTCTCTGTGATAGATTACGGGTAATAAATCTTGTCACATCACAAAAGTCAAACAGGAACTGATAGATTAATTTGCTTCCAACACTGCAGTTCTCTAGGACAAGCTGTATTTATTCATTTACTGGAGAGAGTGTTGTAAGCATATGTTTAAAGAAAACAGCCAGTTCTTCTAGAGAGAAAGAAGAAAAGAGAGAAAAATTAAACTAATTAAAAATTTTTTTTGATGTAGAAAAAAGCATTCATTAATGAGATTAGTCCACAAACCCTATGTTTCATTGAGAAATGCTGTTTTCATTCATTGTGTGCCTCGCTCTGTAAGGTGGTCGATAATTAAGGGGGTTATTTTGTTTTTCATCTTCAAGAAATGCATTAATATTGTATGTGAGACTTAGCTAAACAATGATCAGTTCCTGACAAGTGAGAGGCATTTGAGAAATTAGCTGATGGCGGTGTGGGTAAATATCACAGCATTTCAGTCATCGGGGTTGCTGAGCTGAAACACTAAGTGTTCCGCTAACAAAGATAGTTCTAGAAGGAGTTAGTGTGGATGGGGGTTGAAGAATTTATGTTGACTACTGCCTGAACTGAACTTTATTGGTTTCAAGGCTGTAGATTCTGTCCCCCTCAGCACCTAAGTTCACTTTCAATAGTAATCCACAAAAAAGATTTTCTTTAACTCTTTCTGCAGAAATTGAAATAAGAGGTGTGTGTTGGGGGGAACCTCACTGCAGTGTTTTCCAATGTATGGAATAGCTATAGATAGTTCCTGGCATTTATGGGAATAATGTTCCTTATTATTAAGAATAAGATATCTATATCTATATATAGTGTCTCTATATCTACCTATATCTACATCTATAGATTTATATCTATATCTATATAGATAGCATATATATAATAAAAAGAATATATATATGTATATATATATGAAGAATACAGGTATTTTTATTTTTTCCTTCTGCAAACATTAAAATGAAGCCCTCTTGCATTACTCCCTAATTCTACATCAGTACTTCAAAATAGTTATTTGGAATCTTTTAATTTGAAAGTCAAAAATACTTCAGGTAAATATTGTGGGATTGATTTTTTTTCTAATATAATAGTTCTCAAATATATATCTCTTTCTAAAAGTAAACTATTTAAAAAATCAACTATATTAAATATATATTTCATATAAATTAACTCAGTGTTTTACATGTTCAATAAATTTTAATAAACATATGTACCCATGCAACCACCACTGACAATCAGGATAGTCTTCAGTATCCTAAACAATGTTTTAAATAAAACTTTTAATTTTTGACAGTTAATATCTTGGTGAAACTGACAGCCCTCAACAGTAAATATCTGTTTGGACTCACTCATGTCTGGTAGGCTAAGGAAATCTTTAGGATATGCAAGCTTTAGAGCAATATTTTAAAAAATTAAGACCCTATAAGGACTTAAAAATTTTAAGAAATTGAGGGAGTGAAAATTATATGAGAACATGCCTAAGTACTTAAGTCAGTTTTTCTTTTCATATCAGTCATATCATGAAATAAATGTTCATATTCTATAGTGCAATTCCCCTAGATTTGCTAAAATCTAGGGAAAGGTTTGTAGGATTTCAATTTTATGTTCTCTGATTTTCAAGGGTTCAATAATTAAGAACATGTTTGCAGACTCTAGCTAAATACATTTTTTTTTTGTTTGTAATTTTTTGGCACTTTTGCCCAGGTACCCGGAAGCTATCACTGACCCCGCCTACAAGGGACAGATTCTCACCATGGCCAATCCTATTATTGGGAATGGCGGAGCCCCTGACACTGCTGCACTGGATGAACTGGGACTTAGCAAATATATGGAGTCTGATGGAATTAAGGTAGTACCAGTAATGACTATTTAAAAAGTCTCAATTTGAAGGGGTGTGGTTGATTTATTTTGAGAATCTAGGTTGGGCAATGTTTCTTCCTCAATGCTTTTAGTAGTACAAACAGTTAAATTCATGTTCTCAAACTCTTCCTGGGTATATGAGAAAAATATTTAACATGACACTGTTTTGAGTTTTATATCTCAGGGTACTTTGGATTTGTTTTTTAATGCCTTGGATGAAACTTGGCTTTATTTGGGGGAAAAAATGTTGTTATAAGTCCAAATAATAACTATGGCACAAGAAGTAGTGATGAATTACCTTTTAAAAGGATTTTGATAGCCAACTCTGTATTAACTTTTTGCATTTTAATTTTACCCTTTTCAGGAGATGAATAAAAGATAGCTTATATGCCAGCCTAAAAGTAAACACATTAAAATTTCCTATTCATGGTAAATTTGGACAATATCTTAGGATTGTGGACCATATACAAAATTGAAAAATTTACATACCAAATTCACCACTCTATTTTTTTCTGTTTTTTCTCATCATTCTATTTTTGAATGGCTTAGCCTGAATATTTAGTTTAGCTCTATTTCTCACAATTTTACCCAAATTTCTCAGACACCTTTAAATATAGATTAAAAATAATTTTATTCTTCATGTACACTAAATAAGTATTAATTAGATTATTGATAAATGACATTGAGGAAAAATACAAGGTGCCAAGAAGGGGGATCTAACTTAGTCTCAGGATTTGGCAAACCAGGTAAGACTGTTCCCCCACATGAGAGATAATTAAGGTAACAATTACATATTTTAAGAGAAAAGTGTTGATCATCTTTTTTTCTGCAAGTCTCCGAAAATTTAAGCTTGTATCAGTGGATGAAATAAAGCTTTTTTTAAAAAATGCAAACTGACTCGTAAGAAAGGTCACAGGAGTTGGATAATATTTTGTGATCAGCCCTTTAAAACGACTGCCTGTCTCTCTAGGTTGCAGGTTTGCTGGTGCTGAATTACAGTAATGACTACAACCACTGGCTGGCTACCAAGAGTCTAGCACAATGGCTACAGGAGGAAAAGGTGAGAAACATGACGGGGCATCCAGCATCGCACAAGGACGATAAGTAGGGTCTGTGGAAATGTGTATGCCATTGAAAGGACCAAGCAGATGAAGCAGATCATACAGTTTGGGATCTTTTTTATTTCAGAGAGCAATTCCTTTTGTTGTTACTCCAAACTGAACTTTCTGGGCTCATTGCCTTCTAAACACCTAGCACCACATATTATCAGTTTATCCACAAGGTGGCAGTCATACCCACTTGGTGATCATTTCTCATCCTGGAAAAGGGCTAGAGAAAATTTCAGGATTTTTTGTTCTTTCAAGCACCTTAACCTCTCCCTCCCTTTATATCTAGGGTCTAGATATGCAACTAATGTCATGGGTTCTAGTACAAACTCTACCATTAACTAGCTGTGTGACTTTGTGCAGGTTATATTATCATACCATACTTTTTTTTTCATTTTTAATTCTTAATGAGTATAAACAGATTGCCATTGAGTCTCTTTGGGTTTAAACAGTATGACTCTCTAACATTGTATTAGAAATAATCTCTTTGCAGTAATAAATGAAAAAGATTATAAACCTTATCTTCCATTTCTTTAATTTTAACTACGATTTTCTGAACAGATAAGAGGATTCTCCTGGTTTGAATGTCAGACATATTTAAAGTCAATGGGCCTGCTATATATTTAGCTTTATCTCCCATGTTGCTATAGCTGCTTTGTGTTGAATTATTGCTGACTTGTAACGGACAGAATATTATCCTATTGAAGCTCCGCCTCTCCTATGACAAGTAAAAAAATCTTGATCTTGACTTCCTTGTTCTCATTCTTTCTAAATATTAAAAAGAGAGAGGAAAGCATCTATATCATCTCCCAGGTCATTACCATTTTCTTCTCAACCATCTGAAATTACTTCCAGACAGCGAATTTTGGTAATGGTCTCTCAGGGGACTCCCTCCAACCCCCATTCCGCTTTCAATATTTCCTTTGTGTGATTTCGGGCGCTTGATATTACAGCCCTTCTGTGTCAGAACTTTAAGTATAAGCTTCACCCATGGCTTGGTAGATTGTTTTATAAGTGTGCTTTAACTCTTCTTCCATGATCGCAGAAACATAGGACAGAAGAAGGTATAAGATAAAAAAAAGTCAGGTTTGCCTCCTTCAATGTACAGGTGAGGAAAAGCAGCCTGCTCAAAACATCACTCAGACAATTGGTGGGAAAAAAGCAATTACAACTGGTTTTCTTCCTGACTCATTGCTCTCTCATTATACCACATCTGTCTCTAGCCAACCTAGTCAAAGGAAATAAAACAAATCGTGGTATTGCCTGGTTTAATAAAAAGAGGGGCAAATTTTTTTGTTACAACATGACTACTTAACAAGTACCTTCAGAAAAATGTGTTGAGTGCCTACTATGTGCCAGGAACATTTGGCTCAAAATATGGATTTGCATATTATTTACATTATCATTGCTTATGAAGTTTACATATTTCATTATTTCAAAATATATGTATGTATCTATATATACACACATATATGTATTATATATACACATACAGGTATTATATATGCACATATGTGTGTATATGTATTACACATATACATACATATATATACATACATATATATATATATATAAAATATTATTTAACATCCTGTGTTAAAAGCAACCAAAAAAACTATAGCAGAAGATGGATGTTTAGAATTTCTCATTTTTTATTCTGAGGAAAGGCCTGAGTATTAAGAGTCCTGTGCCCAACTGGAACAGCAATTTACCGTGTTCTGACAACACAGTCACCCTGGGTCAGAGAAAAGGAGTAGGGAAATTATTTACTGCTCAAGAAGATAGATGATGCTAAGTTTGTAACTTGAAAACAATACGCTGGATCTAATTTCCTCCAATTTCACTGTCACTACAATTTTTTTTATAGGTCCCTGCAATTTATGGAGTGGATACAAGAATGCTGACTAAAATAATTCGGGATAAGGTATGATCATCATCTTTAGCCAAATCTGTGTTTCATCACATATATATTTTTCCTCAGTGCCCAAGGAATCCATTAGTATGTAAGAGAACAAATCTGGCCAATTTCTACCACTTGAGTTTCTGTCATCTTGTTTTACTATTTATGATGTATTTTTAAGACTGAATACATGATTGGGATGTTTGATACTGAATAGGCTTGAGATTAATTCACTCAGCAGCAGTTTATTGAGTGCCTACTAGGTGTTCACTATCCCAACAAGTCAAGGCCTTTATAAGTCAGCTCATGGGACAGACTAGTGAAACAAGTGGAGAAGGTTAACTGGGTGCATAACAATTCACCGAAACTGAGTACCTACATGCTGGAAAAATGCAAACCAGGAGTGTACAGCATTGGTGCTGTTATTTGTTTAGGCCTCTCAGGGGAGTTGTCTGTGAAATTAGTGAGTTATATTTCATGAGTGTGCCAAGTGAGCCCTGCATGTGTGACCTCAGTTATATAGTCTTTCTTGAGACTGTACCAATGAACCAGGTGATAACAGGTAAGTTTACCTTTTGCTTTCATATCTGATAGGTAAATCACCTGACCCCTCCTCTGAGACTATCTCCTCACCATTGGTTTGCTTCATGTGGTCCTAAGAGGTAGACACTGTTTTTTTTTTTTTGTTTTTCCTACGTGAAACCTCATATCCCAGGCCAGAAGGAAACTTTACCTCATTGAAGTTAACTCAGTTCCTCAAATGCCACTAAAATGGTCTCACTGAATAATACTACATAAAAAAGAAAAAAAAATGATACGATTTCAAAGTGAAAGAGATTCTTCAAGAAACTCCATTGTATATTTCTTGTTAGAATAGATACTGACATAGGATTTCTGTAAACAGAAGGAAAAGATAGCTTTGAAAATCTGAACATGGCTACATAATCATGACCAGAAGGGAGACAGTGAGCATTAATGAGATCCTTCTACTCCCAACTCTGATTTTGTTCTCTCCTCCATGATTTTCCTCAGAATAGATGTCAGTGAGATTATACATCCCACTGGATTTCTTAGCACAATGAAGTTTTCTTAGCCCAGTGATGTTCTGTAGCAGTAAACAATGATGAAGCTACCAGAATGGGAAGGAAATAAAATCGGGAAATTCAATTTGGGCTGCAGAATTGGCAGGTTGAATAGAATGTAGCCAGGTCCATCAATTCGGGGAAACACTTTACAAGACCGTACTGTGCTCTTCATGCTAGTTTAAGATGAACTCTTCTTTTATCAGGGGCAATTATAGTTTCAAAATTTGGTTGAATATGCTAGCACAGACAAAATTTAGTGTCGCTTATTATATTTAATTATGAGTGATGCTGGTTCATGTTAAAAATGTATACTGCAGTTTTCAGTCTATTAATTTTAAGTTGAAAAGTAAGGTTGAATTTCATTCAGCATGCTTTAAGAAAAAGGGAATGAGAACAGAAACAATTTTCAAAATTAAGGGCCCATAAATATAGTCAGGTGACTCGGTGATTTGGATTATAAAAGTAAGTGGAGACCATCATGAAAATTAATAATCTAGTTGGAGGAAAAGATAGTTTTTAGTTATTTTTTCCCAAACTTTGTGATTGCACTGTGGTTTTAGTAATCACATTAAAATAACCATCATGTCTCAATGGTATGCTGGCACTTTCTACCCTCACTCACTCCCATGTGACTTTTTTTTTAAAAATTAAATTTATTGGGGTGACAGTGGTTAGTAGAATTACATAGGTTTCAAGTGTACAATTCTATAATACATCATCTATATATCACATTGTGTGCTCACCACCCAGAGTCAGTTCTCCATTATCATGAGTTTGACCCCTTTACCCTCTTTTACCACCCCTCCTCCACCTTACCCTCTGGTAACCATTAAACTGTTGTCTGTGTCTATGAATTTTTGTTTCTTTATTTGTTTGCCTTGTTCCTTTGTTGCTTTCAGTTTTATATTCCACATATGAGTGAAGTCATATGGTTCTTGACTTTTTCTGTCTGAATTCTTCCCCAAAGGAATAAGTTTCAAAGGGAAGTAAAGACTTCCTTCTATATTCTTCAATGCAATAATTTCCTTGGGAAAAGGCAAATCAATTAATTATTTTGACTTTTTGTAACCCCCTCACATAAAGGCTTACTTACTAAGTATACCATTTTTCTAAATAGGTCAAACAAGACTTACTAACAAGTAAAGCTCAAGACACAGCTAATAAGAAGGAAACATTTGCCATGTTCAAACTAGCAAGGCTAATTTGTGAAAACTTCACCGTAGGCCAAATATTTCTTTTCAAAGTTCAGGCCCTTAGGGATATCTAGACATTAGAATGTTTAAAGCAGTGAATATTTTCAATGCCACTTATCAAAGTTTATGACTTATACAGCATTTTACATTTTTTTGTGTGAATTAAGTTTACTATCACAATGTAATAAATTCCCATTCTTTTAAATTATCTGAAAATTTTTACATTTCTTTTTATTTTATTTTTTCTTAGTAGATTGTTTTTTCCATGTCTCCCATGAAATATCTTTAGGTCAGATACACTAAGGAACAGGTACCCTAAATACTCCAATTTGTACAAGGCTGGAACCTGGAGACCCAAATTCTGATGCCTTTGACGTTGTTTACCCCAGATCATTGTCACACCCCTAAAAGAACTGATTGTGCTTCTCAGAGGGGTTCCCAGAATGTACTGTGCAAATTACTTCACCTTTTGCAGTTGAGAAGATGAAGATCTCCTGCCTTTGGTTATGAGTAGTTATAAAGACATCGAAATCTCAGAGCAGCTGTTTAAATCCCTGTGGATGTATCCTGTCAGCACCTTCATCGTTTCGCCCTTTTAACTGTCTAATTTTGTAATTCGATAGGGCACCATGCTTGGGAAGATTGAATTTGAAGGTCAGTCTGTGGATTTTGTGGATCCAAATAAGCAGAATTTGATTGCTGAGGTTTCAACCAAGGTGAGTGATTTTTCTTTATATTTTATAGTTTTTTTTATTCCCTTTAGATCTTCTTTTCTTGTAATATCAAAGTCTTCATTTAGGCAGAGGTCATCTTTTAGAAGCACTATAGTTGAGGGGAAAAAAGGGTCTCATAACAGCTAAAAACTATATTACAAATCAGTGCATCCAAAGTTAACTTTTATTTACAGGAAAACCGTCATGCCTTGATTTAAAAACTGTTTACTATTAATTTAACTTTTTTTTTTTTACCTTTTCTGGTTCCCCAGGTCAAAATTTTAATAATGTCAAATAAAAAGGCCACTGAATCACCAGAGATAATCATAGTGACATTCAGGAATTAGAGCTAATAGCCTGCCAGAGAGCCAAGAACACTTAAAGAAATCAGACACAATAATCAGAGTCTGGGTCATTTTGTGCAGGGAAAAGAGTTCCTTCACACATTGAAAATGTATTGTATTATAACTCAGTTAAAAAATTAGTGTTCATAATAATGACTGTGTCACCCCAAAGTGAGATATATTTAGGGCATATTTACAAGAGGATATAGAATACATTTTAGAAAGGTGTCTATTGGTTTCAATTGAACTTAGGTTCTTCTCAATCCACATCTGGCAGGGTCAGAATATGTTTGCATATTCTGCTCTTCTGACTGGGGTCTCCCTCTTTCTCTCTCTCCCTCCTTTGCTTGCTTTCAAGAAATCAGTTTAAAGGGTGAGCACATTTTTTCCTCTGTGAAGTCTTTTCTGCCTTACTCCACTTTTATATTCTATGTCATTTTACAAATAGCTTTATTATTATTTTTTTAAAAAAGATCAAATTATATTTAGTTCCTTTCAGAGATGTCTCTTTCACCTGTGTATGGTTAGTTCTTTGAGAGAAAGGGCCATGGTTTACTTACCTGAATCCCCATCATTTACCATAGTGCCTTTCACATAGTACATGCTCAATAAATAGTAAATGAACAAATAAAAGAATGAACAAAGGCAGTAAATAGTAGTCAGGGTTGGTGGTAAAGATGTTATAGATCCTTTTTCTCCTTCAGATCTTGATTACTTTAGTCAGTGTTTGTGATGGTTTTATTATCTCCATTAGTAATATACAATTTACTATTACTAATAACAATTATGAGTTTTATTAATACAATTAATAATAGGCTAGTTGTATTAAAACCTAGTATGTACCAGGAATTTTTCTAAACACTTTACACTGATTAACTTTTTCAACCCTCAGAGCAATTCTATGGGATAGGTATTATTAGTATTTCATTTTACCAAAGGAGAAACTGAGATGTAGAGCGATGAAATCCCCTTCTCAGGGTGAACAGCTACAAAAATGTTTGTCCAGTAAGGTTTGTTCCAGGGTCTACCTCTGAAACATTATCTCATTCTGCATTCCAACATACTAGAAATAATAATTATTAGTAACCATAGAAACACTATCATGGAATAATATTCAAAGATGTTTTTATAGTTTTATACTATCTACTTATTACATTTGTAAACTGAAGATTCAAGGACGTCTAATCAGAAGCTGTAAAATGTATGATGGGACAGTAGGTCAATGCAATAGAAAACTTACACTGGTTGTATGGAGTATTCTACCCCCTAGTGAGACAAAATTTTCTCTTTGAGAGTCTTTAGAAAGGATGCTCCCCTCCGCCACAACACACACACTTACTGCTACCTGTTCATTTGTGAAATAATACGTGTTGTGACCTAGCACCAATCAGAGTGATTATGGAGAATGACACTTCATGAAGAATTCCAGCCATGAGAATGTTATTACACCAGGGCTTTTTTTTTTTTAAGGGTTATTGAAAGAGTAAAAATAGCCTGAAGAGTATCACGTGAGACTCAGAAAACACACACTGGTATTATCTGTATCTCTACGTTGGGACCATGTATCTGATTATATGGCCTTGATGCTCTTGTTGGGCCGACACGTGCACTCAAGTCATGTTGAAGCATAAGACATAAGAGTTGTTAAAGAAAGTGAATTTTAAGTTGAATTTGTAGCTTTTTACATATCTGGACTGTGCTCATGACATATGTGATAGTCACTTGTTTTCAATTCTAAAATTTGTCCATTCACATGACATGGAACCATTTTCATTATATTTGTTTCTACACATTTTCCTGTGAAGTGATTTATTGATTTAGAGACACAGTGTGAGAGAGGCCTATTTTTCCTTTGAGAATGATAGAATTTTAGAATTGAGAACTGCCTTGGAGATTTAATGTAGCATTTTCTGAATGTGAGGAACATTGGTCCTGGAGAAATTCACATTAAAAAAATTCTATAGTCAGTCAAATAAGGGTGAAAACACTGTATAATATGTTCTTCTCTTGAAGAGTCCTAATGCAAATTCATATATTCAAGTGTCTGTGAGGTCTTGCTTAACTCCTNGAAGACATTTAAACTGAATTAAAAATTCAATATGGCTTCCATTCTCAAATTAATGATTATTGTTTCAGCTTTGGCCATTGTTTTCTTTCTTTTTTTTTTTTTTTACATGCCAAAATAAAATTTAGCACAAAGGGATAAAAAAAGAGCTTTCACTGTATACTTAAAAAAATTCTAGAATTTTACTATAAATTTGTAAAACAACACTTGTTTTTCGGAAGGAGATGGGGGAATAATAGAATATTTCCATAGTCATTCTCCTCAAATAAACTGATTTAACTCTCTTGGCATGATCTTTTCTGTTAGTGTGGTCAGCTTTTAAACTATGAGTCCTTGTTCTTGTTGACAGATTGAGGATGCACTGAAGGCAGCAGACACCATTGGCTACCCAGTGATGATCCGTTCTGCCTATGCCCTGGGTGGGTTAGGCTCAGGCATCTGTCCTAATAAAGATACCTTAGTGGACCTCAGCACAAAGGTATGTATGCTCATAGAGCACATTTTTTACCAACTAAGAAACTTGACTTGACATACCTTTCAGTTAGAGAAAGTTATGTAGACAAGGAACAACCTTTTCTCCATTTATTAAATCACTGTCATGTTCTCTAAAAGTGTCCAAAAGATGACACCACTGAAAGGGAAATACAGTGCAGTTATTTGTACTGGAACACAGCATTAACAGATGGTCCTTGGCAAATGGATGGTGACTCTACCTGAAGGTCCATCTTTATTGTACTGTCTATTGATTTCAATGCTATGAAGTCAATCCAATTTTATATTCCTCTGCTTCAAAATCTGCTCCAAAATATCCATAATGCTAAAATATCTTTTAGTGGTTAAATAAAATAGGAATATAATGTAAGTATTAAAGAGAAAAACTGAAGAAAGTTAAGATCTGCTCCAAAAAATAAATTAGTGATTAACATGGAAAACGTTAACATAGAAAACATAAAAGCAAAGCGTTTTGCCCGTACTGTATTCCCACAGAATAGAAGAATTGCTGGCAATAAACAGCAGGGCTCCCTAACTGCTCTTTGAATGAATGAACGCATGTGCAGCCAAGAGGCCCATGTAACGTACATGGATGACATTCATGGAGATGAACCTGACAGAAATATTGTGAGGGTTATTTTAGAGATTGCTGAGTAAATAGCCTAAGCACAGCCTATAGCTTTATCAGTACTTACTTTTTAAAGCGAAACAAAATGAATCCCTTCAATTGTTGACGTAAGGTTTTGAGAACACATAAGTAAAATTAATATATTTAAATAACTACCATGACAACATCACATGTAAACAACTTAGATTTAGTTTTTAAAGTTGCCGAAACAAACCAAAAAAAGGGAAACATATCTAACATATACGATTCTTGTTTCCATTATGGACTTCTGAATCATGTATTTAAAGAAAAAAACATGTTTATGGAGGTATAAGATNATATATATATATATATATATAATATGTTTGTGTAGAGAACAGCAAAAAGGAGTCCATTTGCATTTTTATCAATATGAAATCAAGGGAGAGATTGCAGTGGTGAAAGCTGGCTCTTTTTCTTAATACCAGTGCAATTAAATTATTTCATTTTAGCTGTGATAAAATGTATAGTTATATCAGATTGTATTTATTCTATGAGTTTTGTTTGGCTATGGTTGATAACTTAATTCATTGTCTTGTAATTGCAATTTGATGTAGCTACAACTAATGGTAATAGTACTTTATTTTGTAGCAGAGCCTGAGATTAAGAATAAACCTATACTTTTCAAATTATCTGATGAAAGAGATTATCTGTAGCGTTTATGGATCAGTTCAGCAATAATTCCCCCAGATCATGGAAGAACTGGGGAATTTATTCTTTAGAGTAGTCAACAAGAGAAAAAATGATAAACTTTTAGGTTTTTTTTTCTCGAGTTCCTATAGAATTTTCCTCAAATTCCTTTAGAATTTTTCCCACACTCTATAGACTTTGTGAAGAGATAGACATTTCAGTTAAAGTAAAATACTCTTTCAAATATCCAGATTGCAAGTTTCATCTAAAGCCTTTCGTAAGCTTGGAAATCATCCTAAATTCAGAATGTGCTAGTTTACTCTTGAAGCTGGAATCAGTGCGGGCGCCCAGCCTATTCTAGCCTTTATCGCCCTATATTTCTATTATTTTTCCGTTTATGATTTTGGGAAACTGCTTCTTGGGTAAATGCCTGTGAAAATGGATCTGACTCCAAGCAGTGCTTAAGACGTAGGTAATGATTATGATGTGCTCTGGGATCCTTTTATGAAGTCTACCATTTAAATGCAAATGATTGCACAGTAACCTGGAGGGACTATTGGTGTACACTAGCTTAGCAATTCCTCTGACTCTCGTACTGACTTTATCCATTAGCCCCACTGCATAAGCCTCGTGCACAATAGCTCTACCCCATTCCCGCTGTACTGCAAGTTGAGGATCAAGTGGTATTTACAGCATGATGTATGATGTATCTATTACCACATCTATCTAGTGCTGAATCAGCCAATAATACTTGAAAATTCCACTGCCACTGGTTGTTAGTGAGGCACAAGGTGGGTAAGATGGTTGATAACTATGGAAGCAACCAATTTCTTAGGGATCTTTGCTATTACCGTAATCAACATTTTATATACAACAGCAGAGTCTTTTTCTTTCATAAAAAAAGAGAGGCTGTGGCACTTGTGCTTTTCTTGCAAATTGATTATTAACTGCCAGTCATTCCCCAGTAGTTAGCAATCAATCTGTCACCAATCTAAGTGCAAAGCGTCCTCAGATATGCTTATGATAGTGATGTGTTTGTTGCTTCTAACTGGAAGTTCCCTCTCACTCTTTGGTTTTTAAAATGGCAGGATGTCAAGGTGTTCGGCAAAGGAAACCCCACTAAAGTGGTCGCTGTAGACTGTGGGATAAAAAACAATGTAATCCGCCTATTAGTAAAGGTGAGTAAATTGTTTCGTCTCAAGGGTGAGGATTTGTAATATTGATCGTTGATGTTAAGCTGATTTCCTCCATCTGTGCATTCTGGCAGTATGTCAGGGAATCTACTCTCTTCTTGTTGCCTTTGACTCACAAAATAACACATTTATCCCTGTTAAAATTAGAGATGTGGACTACTATGATGTTTAAAAAAAAACACCTTGAAGCCACAAAAATAGAGGAGGAAATGATCACTGTTCTTATCACCTATTGACTGACGTTCTGAGACTGTCCCCGTTTACTTTCTTGGGGTTTAAAGATAACTAAATAGCTAGATTCAGTCGGAGAACTCCTCCATTGGACGACATTTATTATGTTCCACATGTATGCAGGGGTCATGCCCTGATACAATGCAGACTTTCACATTGCTTTATATCAACTCTTAGTCAACCAATTAAAATTAAACCTTAAAATTCCTTAGGGAGAATTTAACAATTATTACAGTGTTTTCTTAAATTTTTGTTGTTGTAATTTCTCCTTCTCCTCCCTCTTCTCTCATTCTCTTTTTGTCTCTGTCTTTCAATGTCTCTGTCTGTTTCACACACACACACACACACACACACACACACACACACTTGCATAATACCAAGTTAGTATGGGTATAGGGGAATTCTTCAATTCTTTGTTAGACAATATCAGAAATATCCAAATCATGATTTCATATTCTGGTCAAGTTTAAACAGAAATGTGCACAGACTCTTTAGTAGCAGATGCTGTGGATGGCCTATCCATATTTTCCTTTCGTTTTTTTACCACTTTAAGGCATTTGGCTCAGCTTCCAAATGCAAGTGTCTGAATCTCATTGCCTGAGGGCTGTATGGTTGGTGGGAGCCTGTTGGCATGCAGGAAATGCCATAGAATTAATGATCCCTGCTGCAAGCCCAACCAATGACTAGAGAGGGTCATTGTGTAAATATCCCAGCTCCTTTGCCCCATGGCTAGGCTGTCTTTAAGATCGATATTCTACACTGGCTCTCAGAGTTCCCCAGTGGGCTAAAGCTCCATTTGTCCAAAGTTGGTAACTGCTTGATAATGTATACTTATTGGGGTGCCTCACAGTGTCACTTTGTATTGGTCTTTCTTGGAAACTCTTCAAAATAAACTTTCTCTCACAACCTTGTCTCGGGAAATGCTTCTAGGAAATCATCAAAGACATCTTCCTATCCACATTTATATAGAAAAGTACTAATTTTTCTATCAGAGTATAAATATGATATATAATATAAGAAAACCCTAGGAAAGTAGGGCGATTAAAATTAGATCAGGAAAAAGGGCAAAATTGAAAAAGGTGAAACGTGGACCAACTTAAGTTTTGCAGAAAATAGATTTATTTATTATTTTTTTTGCAACTCTTTCTCCCATACTTCTAGGTAAGATAACCTGTATCCCTGAGTGCCTAGTCATGAAGGCTTTAAGCCCTGAAACCCTCCAAAGGGCGGGAAAGTGTATTATCTATTTTTTCAGGATCAAAACTTTAATGGTCTTTTCACCTCCACTTTCTATGGACCACGGGCTTCATTTACATCACACAAGATACAGTGAGCCACCAAAGAATTTTTTGCTCAGCTTTATTTATTTGAATCGTGTGCAATATTTTCCCATTCTCTTTAGGGAGTAGTCAAGAGAAGGTCTAGCAAAATTACACTTTGGCAAAGAAAAATGTTATTAAATTCTGATCGTCCTTGTGTCTCTTTTCTAGCGAGGAGCTGAAGTGCATTTAGTTCCCTGGAACCATGATTTCACCAAGATGGAGTATGACGGGCTTCTAATTGCCGGAGGACCTGGGAACCCAGCTCTTGCACAACCACTAATTCAGAATGTCAAAAAGGTGCAGTGAACCTGGGGGTAGTGTGTACGTGTGTGAGAAGTGGAAGGGTTCTGCTCTGTACTGCTGAAAAGGCTGTACAATACAGAGGGTGCCAAAAACATGTATACACATTTTAAGACAGGAAAAAACGCTATTCAAATTGTAATAATATATACCGATAACAGATGAATACAAGCCATGTGTATACACTTTTTTGGCAGCCCTGGTATTTTATTTATTCAGGAATTTTTATGACTCCTACTTGTGTCCTCTGAGGCAAAGTCAGCACAGATTTGTATTAAGAGAGAGAGTACCAGAAAGAGTGGTATTCTTTAGGTAAAGTAACTGGGGTTGTGTCCTCGAGTTCAGAGAGCTAGAGTTGAATCTCCAAATGTGTCTTTCTATACAATTGTGAAATGACAACTCATGTTCCTCGCCATAACCTAGGGTCTTATAAGACCCTCATGTTTCTAAAGAAATTAAATTAGATTTAGTTTAGTCAGAATGTTAAGTATACTTTATTGAATTCTAATGCTATAAATTTGTCAATCATATTCTTATTTATAAGCTAACTTTTAATTCAATAACTAGCCTCTTTACTTCATTAATTAAGTAAAAAAAGAGTGCTTCATTTTTATTCCTTCAGAGACAGCATTTTTTGCAACTGTACTTCTGGGTTAATAAAAACTTTCCCTGATTTAGGTTTTGGAGAGTGACCGCAAGGAGCCATTGTTTGGAATCAGTACAGGAAATTTAATAACAGGATTAGCTGCTGGTGCCAAAACCTACAAGATGTCCATGGCTAACAGGTAAGGCAGTTATATTTTTGTTCGCAGGTCGAAGTAGCTCTGACTTACTATTAGTAACTACATCCAAAAGATTTAGAAAACTCACGTGCCATTTTCCTCAGAATGAATAGATAACCACACTATTACATGGTTCACAGTTGTCTGACTACCTGATACCCCTTTTACTGCTTTTTGGAAAGTCAGCCTTCTCTAACAATAACTTTGCTGTCGTTTAAAGTTATTTTCCTTCCCTTGGTATAAATTGAGGGTATAATATTCAATCAAATAATATTCCAAGGGAAGATGTTCTGATTTCAAGCTTGATTTCAGAGCATTGATAATATCGTAAGACTGTGTGACTTAAGAACCGAGAAATCTTCAGATCCCCTCCGTTTTAGTTCCTTACCCCAAATGATGTTCATTTATTCAACATGCAGCTGCCCCCACAGCCCACCGTCCACAGAAAGTATAGTTCAAAATCATTGAGGACTGAATAGTCATTTCTTTATTATTCCCCACAGACTCTCTTCTGGTTTTAAAATTACTGTAGTTCCCTTAAATTAAGTCACTTATATTTGTCTGTCTCTGTTACGCTAGTAAGCAGCTCTCAACTTTTGTTATCAGTGCAATTCCCCCTTTTCTAAAACTGACTATAAAGGTTTAATAGTCCTGATATTTAACACACAACAAAGCTTCCTGAATTGATTTTTGTTGCTAAAATTATTGGGATTAACAATCTGTGACTTTTCTCACAGAGCAATTTTCACGGAGCAGTTGAAACTTTTGAATTTTAATATTTTTTTTCTTATTCACTCTTTTACAACGAATGCATTTATATTCTTCTCTTCCCTTTTCCTGCTTCTTCTTCTTTTTTCTCCCTTTTTCTCCAGAGGGCAGAATCAGCCTGTTTTGAATGTGACAAATAGACAGGCTTTCATTACTGCTCAGAATCATGGCTATGCCCTGGACAACGCCCTTCCTGCTGGCTGGAAGCCACTTTTTGTGAATGTCAATGATCAAACAAATGAAGTAAGTGCTCTCAAAAAACCTGTTTAGTTGGTGATGAGAAATGCGGGGCTTTTAATACTCTGTTATACAGATAACGTTCCCTTCTTTATGTTAGCTATCTGGGGTATGTGGGTAGAAAAAACTCTTTTTATAGGTTATTTCCCATAACCCTCTGCTTTTTAAAAAGTCATTTCTGTCTGTCTTATTCTCTCATTAGTTGACTCATTAAGATCCACTCTGCGTGGTTAATCAACGACTGTCTCACAAATTCATTTTTAATGGGGGATTTGTCGAGATCTGTTCCGACCTAGTCTGTGGGAGTCTCTGGGACTAAGCATTTTAAGTAGTCTTTGAGAAGGCGCTTGGAGAAGTAATTTAGGAGTTGAAGATAAGAAGAGGATTTGGGTTTTTTTCCTGAGCAGGGCCTAGTGGGGCCCCAAAGGCTATAAACCAAATCAATTGTTTTTATTAAGGGAACCACATTCGATTGAGTCTTTATTAGCCTATTTTTATTAGTACTGTTAGTTCTTCGAATGTTCTTAAGCATTTAACTCAGTGTTTTAATTTGAACTTTATTGTCCACTGAATAATACATAACAGTTGACATTCATTGTTACAGAAAGAATTTCTTCCCATTTCTTATTCCTTTAGGGGATTATGCATGAGAGCAAACCCTTCTTCGGTGTGCAGTTCCACCCAGAGGTCAGCCCAGGACCAACAGACACGGAGGTATGTTAGAAAGATAAGAGCTATTAGATACTTTTTAAAAAAATTAGAAATGTATGTATGTGAAAACTTGAAAAAACAAAATAATCACCCCAGATGATCTTGGTACAGAACATTCTCAAGAGTGCTGTGATAACACACATATTGTATTAAAATTTTCCCCATAAATATCATGCAGAAAATTTCTATCATTTTTTAAAATTTAAAATGGGAAAACCCTTAAGAAACCTGATGCCATGCTACTTTTATATAAATCATTATCATTCTAATATATTTAGTTCTGAAATTTACAATTGTTGTACTATGCAAATAAATTTCCTCTTGCTCTCTCATTCTCATAACTGAAATGAAATTTTAATCCCCCCATCTGTGACTTTACAAAATCCCTATGGCAACTGGTTGTGTAGCCACAAAGGGAGAATAAACAGCAGCAGGAGAATGGAGAAGGGCAGGAGTTGGGGGGGGAGGCGGGGAGAGGGCATACATGCACATACATATGAGTCACATGGCTTTTTTGTCGAAAAACGGGCTCTTGGTATATGCCACAGAAAATAATTCAAGGACACACTGATTATGCCAAGCAAGCAGTGGATTTATTAAAAGGAGGAGAGGATAGTACACTCCACCAATAGTGGGAGCGGGCAGGCCAAGAGAAGAGCAACTGCGCCAAAGAACAAAGAGGCTCAGGATTTTATTACTTCTAAAATGAGGGCGCAAAATATTCAAGTTTTAGGGGTGGTGTAATAGGCATTCCTAGGTGGGTCCTTACTGACTGCTCCTTCGTGTTGGGATTTGGTATTCTCTTGTCTTTATTTGGCTCTAATACAGGGGGTGGCAGTACAGGGGGTAGAGATTTTCCCTGTCCGCAATGCTAATGATAATAGAATCCATTATAATTAGTTCAAGTTTACCTTGAGGGACAAGATGAGGTCCTGTATTTGGCCACCAAAATCTAGTTCTGGCTGGTCTGGTAGCTGCATTTTTTCTTAAGAGCACTCCTCTCCTCCCTCCTTTGTTTTCCTGCACTTCCTCCTTCTCTTCCTCCCCTTTTCTCCCCTTGGCTGGATTCCTTCTGCCTGTGGTAACACTTTAAGAAAGCTGTTGGTTCAATGCTCAGGGACCTCTTTGTAAAACAAGAGCTTGCAATGACCCTCAGAAAAGTCGGGGTAGTCTGGTGTGACTCTATCTCTCACCTCTAAGTAATGCTGACAATTCTTCTTTGTCAGCAGATATTCTCAGAACAGACATGTAGGTAAAATGAGGAGGAAAATAAAAATTTTCTGTCTGTAAAATCTGCTTTGTAATCCCTGAATTGCCTTTTCAGATATTTGTATTTTTTCTTGTTTTATTATTATTAAGAAATCATGGTTCTTAATAACCAAAGTTAGTATCACATTACACACAATGAAACTCATAAATAAAATTTAGTTACATATATATTGACTAATGCATGCTAAATACTTTTTTAATTTAAAATATAAATTATTTGCCTATATTACTACTTCAGATTAGAAACATTGAAATTAAGATATGTAATACCCAGTATCATTTAATCCTTTTTTTTTTGGTCCTGCCAAATAGTTGCAAAATGAATATCTTTATTGAAATTTGTTATGTCTGTTGCAAAAACAGAAGTAAGTTCATTGGTAAAGTTTAAGAAAAATCTTTAGAGATAATTTTAGAGCTGATAGAAATTTTAAAAATCCAATAATTTCTAACTTTAGGATGCATAAGTAATATAGCTTCAGCTTTTTAATTTTATGTTATTTTTTTGTATAACCAGAGTTTTATTTAGAAGAAAATGGTTCATAATTAAGGGGCTGAAAACTTCATATTCTCAAAAGGCATTATCTGAAATGTCCATTGTCGGCCAAAAACTTTCTGTTGATAGCTTTTGACATATGCAGTTAGAAGTTTATTTGATCTAATTCTTATAGTAGTAAATATTTAGTTTTGCCAGACTTGGCAAAAAAAAATAATAGAAATACTTATCCTAAAAAATTATTTATCTAAAGTTCAAATTTAACTGGGCATATTGTATTTTATCTGGCAGCCTTATGAGTTTTGAAGCTTCTAACTTGTTGGCTATATTTTTTCTAGTACCTGTTTGATTCCTTTTTCTCACTGATGAAGAATAGGAAAGGTACAACCATTACATCAGTTCTACCAAAGCCAGCCCTAGTTGCATCTCGAATTGAGGTCAGTATAAGTGGTCTTCATTTTGGTTTATGTATTTTGGATTTCTTCTATCATGTGATAACATTTTTTTAAGTGAATATGTAAACTTTTTTTTTAATGCCTATGAAAGATGATTGATAATATTGTAATCTCCCATCATTTTAACATCTAATTATTTGGTTTGTTATTGATGATGTTCATTGGAATTTTTATGTTTTGATTCAGGTCATACTTTTTAAAGTGTACTTCTTCTAGAATGTTTGTAGCAAAATAATGTAATAAAGAATAGGGTTTAATTTAGTTTCAAATTTGATATACTTTCCATTACTCAATAAACCATAGCCCTATCTATGCTTGAGATAACAGTTAAGACTACAGAATCATTATAGATGATAGATTGTTTTTGTTTCAATGAGAAGGAATATTATTCAACATCATTAATGAAATAATATTATTTGCCTATAAAGAGCAAACAGATAAGGATTAATACAGCATAAGACTTGAATCCTTATTTGTCTGATTGTGTATGTTAATATAAAGTGTCTACCCATTTCTTTCATTGTTAAACCGCACACATACCTATACCATTATTGAATAAAATTTATAAGGATGTATGTATATTTTCAAGCATATATATATATATATATATATATATATATATATATATATACACACTATGAAAAGAGAATTGATTTATAAGNATAGAGTGAAGGTAAAATCTATTAGACTTCGTATTGAGAAATAAGGAGTGAGGTTAAGAAGGCTTAAAGCTGACTGGGGTGTTAGTCACCAAGTGAATGAAAAAATAGCCAGAAATAATAGAAATAGGTTTGTCAGGAAAGGAAACTAGTTAGATTAGAGGGCAAAAGGAATGACTTAGGATTTAGAAATGCTAACTTTGAGGTATGGGTGGAACTCTCAAGAAGAGGGTTAGGCATGTGGAACTGGAATTCAAGAAAAGGGAATAGAAACAAAGAAGTTGATTCCAAGTCATTGGTATAAAGGAAATAATTAAAGCTGAAAGAATATACTAAGTATTCAAGGTCATAGGCATAGGAAGAAAGAAAATAGGGTTAGGGACTAAATCTTGAGAAACATTTAGATTTATAAGGCAGGAGAAAGAGGAAGAATTAGTGTTAAAGAAAAAGAAGGGAGTGATGGTTAGGAAGAAAAACAGGGGAGTACCGTACCAAGTAAACCAATGTAAGAAAATACTTCAGAGAAGAGCTTTAGTTTTTGATGTATTAAATGCTATGAAAGGTCAAGAATGAAGTTTAATATGGCTTTTGGATGTGCAAAAGTACCAAGTTGTCGGTTATGTGAACCATGTTATTATGTGAGTCAAAGGTATTATATGGCAATGAGTGATAAGCAGAATTGATAAACTTTCAAGAAGTTCAGTGATGTAAAGAATGAGAGATGGTTTTTACCATTTTATGGCAATGTTAGGGGAAGGGTATCTTGAGTCTATAGAGATCTGATTATGTTTATAGGCAGAAAAAATGGTGACTAAGGACTAAGAGATTGAAGATACAAGGCTCTGTAACTAGAGAGGAGTGAGAAAATGAAAAAGGGTGAGATTTAGAAAACAGATGAGCAAGTCTGAGAAAAGGAGATGATATTTTATGGAAGGAAGAACTTGAGAGAGAGAGAGAGAGAGAGAGAGAGAGAGAGAGAGAGAGAGAGAGA
>NW_017731618.1:1213719-1219181 GCF_001890085.2 Hipposideros armiger
GTTGATTGTTATAAACAAGAATTAAGTTCCTACAGCATTTTTCTGGTCATAAAAGCATCACCAAACTTATAAAGACTCTAAACTCTTTTAGTATTAAATGTTGAAATAAATGTGAGCTATACAGACATTTAAGAAAGATTAATAAAAACAAGTAAGGCAATTATTTTTTAATCCACTTATTCAACTTCAGAGTCATGGGTGGCCAGAGCCTTTCCCAGCAGCTCAGGGACCAAGGCGGGATTTAACCTTGGACAGGACACCCTTTCATCGCAGGGCCACCCGCACCCATGCCCATTCTCACTCACACTGGTACAATTTAGACACACCAATTCATCTTATGTGAACATCTTTGGGATGTGGGAGGAATCTAGAGTCCCCAGAGAAAACCCACTCAGGCGTGGGGAGAACCAGCAGACTCCACACAGACAGTGCCCCCCGCTAGGAATCTATTTTTTTTTCTCATCAAGGTTGTAACAATACGACATGAATGAAACAATTTGAGAACCTGCTGTATTTGTGGACATCTAATTCTATAGAAATCAAATTCTATAGAAATCACCTCCAGCTTTGTTTGATACCATCAGTGGCAAGGAATTCAGGATGATTCTATGAGGCAGGCAATTCTATTCGAATAGTTTTATTTTCAAGCAATTTCATCCTTCCTTTCACCAAATGTTTGTTTCCCTTTAACTTGCATTCACTAATCCTATTACCAATCTGTACAGTCCACAGAATAACCTAAAATTTTTGTTACCCAATAATGCTCTTCATTTGAATATGATAATTCTCTTTTTTAGACCATGTATTCAGAGTCTGGAAACTTTTGTTTCTTTCAGGAAGAAAATGTCAAAACAGTCCTGATGAATCCAAACATTGCCTCAGTACAGACCAACGAAGTGGGCTTAAAGCAAGCAGATGCTGTCTACTTTCTCCCCATCACCCCTCAGTTTGTCACAGAGGTCATCAAGGCAGAACGGCCAGATGGGCTAATTCTAGGCATGGGTGGCCAGACAGCTCTTAACTGTGGTGAGTTCTTTTAAGTTCAATTGTAGGGTTTTGGCCCATATACTTATGTATATTTTTTGTTTGGATCCACCTAATAATTGTACTGTGTGTTTATAAAAGTTTTTCTCTAAAGTGTGAGGAAGCAGTTAACAAACAGCTGCCTGAAAATGTCATATGATGAATATTACAGAACACCTGAAGGACATAGAAGTTTTGCTTTAATGCTCCAGGATGGCCATGTAGGTTTCTTGGGTCTCCCTCGTCTATCCCAGGATACTGCTTTTCTTGTTACCAGTGAAGCCCTGAGAACTATTAGGAATGAAAAGTGAGAATTAACATTGATTAAGTGCCCTGTGCTCTTGTGTGTCAGCCCTGCAGCATTTGACTTTCACGTATGTTTTCATGATAACATAGATCAATTTCCCTTCTATCCTTCATGCATCTGCTGAGTCCAGTGCTCTGTCTTCTTTAAAATGCTTTAAACCTGTGGAACTAGATCGTTAATGAGAATATCATTAGCTAATTGGGGTAAGCAGTTGGTGTAATTTATATGACAAATATAAAAGACTTAGCTAAAGTTCCATGGCAAGTTAGTGAAACCACAAAAAATCGATGATATTTAACCCAGTTAGATACCCATATCACTGGGATTATTTAAATAAAAGAATCTCATTATAGGAATGGACCTTAGGAGGAAAGGAAATATACTAAAATCTTCAGGCTCACTCTTATCCTATGATTTTTATTAATAAGCATAATGAAAATCATTTGGAGAAGGTGGTAATGTAAGTAACATGAGCATCAGTAAAATATTTTATTAGAATGTCTTCATAATTTTTATTTCAAATTTTTTTTTTTTACCCTAAATGAAATTTTACTGTGGACTGTGGTAGCTTCTTGGAGTTAAATATTTTTAAAAAAATGTGTATTAAAGAAGATATAAGAGTGTGAGATTTTAAAAACTGATTATATTTGATTCTTTCATAGGAGTGGAATTATTCAAGAGAGGTGTGCTCAAGGAATATGGTGTGAAAGTCCTGGGGACCTCAGTTGAATCCATTATGGCCACAGAAGACAGGCAACTGTTCTCGGACAAACTAAACGAGATCAATGAAAAGATTGCTCCAAGCTTTGCAGTGGAATCGGTAAGGAATCTTTGTTCTGGAGCAAAAAAAATACTATTATTTGTCTTACATTATAGAGAGAGTGGTTTGTCATGACTAAAAATAATAATTAAAATTATTATACTTGCATATATGTTCTTCCAGAAATGTGTTACTACCTCAGAGATATTGTGTAATAATTGCAACATTCAATACGCAAATGTTAAGGATAGGTATTAATATTTTATTTTATGAAAAAGAAGCATAAACCCAGAGAAGAATTGATTTAATAATGCCACTGAATCTCAAATTTCCTGAATTAAAACTAAGAACCATACCAACTTGCAATGCCAAAATAATTTTACCTTCTTCCCATGATCAGTCACACACCTCGTATGTGGGAATGACCTGCAAAGATGAAATGACTGGATTTAAATTTTCTTATTAGAATGGAATAAACACTTTAAAATTAAATTATCTAAAAACAAAGGCNCTTTGTCCAGAAGAAACCTATGGAATATTGAATGGAATACACTTAGTCAATTAAATTTGGGGAGATTCTTGTCTATCTATTACCTATCATCTAGCTATCTATCTATATCTATTCTTATCTAAATATATATTAATACATATTAAGTATTAACATACATGTATTTATGTAGTTATTTTTAGATACTTGTATGTGTTTAAATAAAATGTAGACCTCTTCCAATACTTTTTCACTTCAGTGGAAAAATCTTTATGATCTTTGGAAATTGCTTTGAAATTAGAGATGTTTACATTCTGAATCTTTTTACTCATATATTATATATTTTCAAAACATTGTACTTTAAATCACCACATAACCCAGACAACATAGTTTGTCTTCCCTGCTCTTGAAAATGCCTTATTTCCCCATCTTAATAATAAAAGCAATTCCATTGTCTTATTTCTTACAGGTTTCCAAAGTCCTTATCCTAGGATCGGGAGGTCTGTCCATTGGTCAAGCAGGTGAATTTGATTACTCGGGGTCTCAAGCTGTAAAAGCCATGAAGGTGAGAGAGTATGATCTTTGCTAGAATTAATATACTCCCTTTAATGAGTCTAATTAGTATTGTATAATTTAGATTTATGATACTACCTCTTTTCAAAGTCATTATAATTAATTTCCTTAACTGTTTCTTACACATCTTATATTAAAAGAAGTTAGATCACAGACAAGACTTTTAACTTTCTCAAATGTGCACACCTGAAACTTAAGGTTAGCTAGGTCTTCAAAATAATCTACATTATCACCTACTTATATTGAATACATGTAAAGACACCTTTATAGATGTTGCTCATTCCTTTTGAGACAGTGAGCTTTTAAAATATACTTGTCTTTTGTGTGAAACAGGGAGTTGGGACATCCTTGGTGCTCTAAAGTACTTCAAATGTTCTACAGGGTGCTTCAGGCATCTCGGTGTTTGAAATGAGAAGTCAGTTGGGGAAGCCAAAACACAATGGCTTTTGTTCCAGCTTTAGAAGTGTTTACTTACCTGTCACTAGGGGACCCAACTGTGACTTGGATTGGATGACCTACCAGGGTGGTATGGTTGAATTTTCAATTGGAAAAGAGGATTTGATACTCAAGTTAGGAAAAACAGTCTCCTATTTCTTCAAAGAATCTTGAGATCTCCCTGACCCTTATCACAGTAAAAATTCCACTGTACATGTAAGATATTTCTATTAAAAAATGAACTTGGCTTTTCTTTGGTGTCCTGGTTTCCCTGGGTAGTCCCCATCTTGGTGCTAATCAGGCCATCCGGAGGCGAGGTCAGTCCTCTGTGACCTTGCCCCAGGCTTGGCAGTCGACAGCCATTCATCAGAGACCTGGCTAGGAGAAAAGGCTGCAGGCAGCAGGAAACGAGAACTACAAACACAGGAAGTAGTTGGACATTTTTTATTTTATTTGTTATTTTTTGTTTTATTCAGCATTCTATGTACAAAGATTTTCATCTGACAGATGCCTATTGAAAAGCTGCAGAACACAGCCCCCAATTACCTGACTCTCATTCCCATTTGTTTTTATTTTTAATACTTTTCTCCATATACTCCTGGTTGTATACCCACATACACATGTTTTTCATGTACATTTTCAAAGCATACTTTACTTCATTGCATTATAATTTAATTTATCTGTAGATAAACAGTTTAGTGGATGTGCAATGGTTTATATTGGTTATAACACAATATAAGCGTGTTTTGGGTTTAGAACGTATTTCACCAGCATACAATTTTTAAATTCTGTTTGGTAGTTTTATAAAGAATTAATATTTTCATAGCTTGTATTTTTTTTATGTGCTTTAACATCCATTAGGTGAAGTGATATATTTTAACTGAAGAATAGGAATTATTAGCTATAGTATTGTAATTAATTAAGAGGTTAATAGAGATACATTTATGAACTAGATATTTTAAAATAATTAGATTGTACATATATTATAGCCAAAACTATGTTAGAAAAAATGATGTAAAATGTATTAAAGTTGTTTAAAATTATTCCTAGGTTTTAAGATGAATGGACACCCATCACATGCATATATATTTAGGACCTTTTTCTATATAATTTGATTTATAAAGATACCTATATCCATTGTATAGCACATTTAGGGAAATATTTACAAATATATTTAAATCTGTTGGTACTTTTCTATAGTAGCAAGACCTTCTATAACTTCTGTTTATGATCTTCTCAGTTTTGGGCTTAATTATTTCAATTCCAACCTATATTTTAAATGCATTTGCTTATCTGTATGTATCTATCTTATATTTTGCTAATACATGTAAATTCTTTTTAAAACATTTCTTTAAATCTTGAAAGATGACTCATACTGAGAAAAGGGCATAGGATTTGAGTCATAAGACTTGAATTAGAGTCTTAATTTTGGCTTTTATCAGCTATATGCTCTTTGGCAAGTCATTTAGCTTTATTGAATCTCAATTTTTTCATCTGTACAGTGGAAATTTCTCTCATAGTCTTGGTATAAAAATCAAATAAATTAATAAAAAGAGTACATTACAAGTTTGAAGGCACTATTTAAATTTAAAGTAGCATGAAATACATTTAATTTTTCATTCAGATATTCCCCCAAGGATATGTGGGGCTTTCAAGAATGATTTCTATACTTGCATCTGAATGTTTTGTTGACTTTTTAGAAAAGTTCAAAATTGACATGCTAATAGGTAAAATAATAACCCTCTGGCCATATTTTACAATCATTATTTTGCTAGTGTCACCCTCATCCTGGTTTAGAAAGCTGTTATCCTTAGCAGCCTCCATGAAGAATTATTTTGGTGGTCTCTCCAGATGTTAGGAATAGATAGGGCTATGAA
>NW_017731618.1:1225886-1227525 GCF_001890085.2 Hipposideros armiger
AAAAAAAAAAAAAGCAGCTGAGGCAACAGGTGAAGATGATCTCAATTGTGCTTGTGCCCAAATGTCCAGTCTACTCCATTAGAATGCAGAAAGCTTTCCCAAATTCATACCCTTTGTTTCCCAGATTTCTTCTTTTAGCAGGCAATTCTAATGACAAATTAATCATTATTAAATTGTTAACACTGGCTGCAGAGTTTTCTAACCACTTTGAAAACCCATCATGGGCAGCTGTGGGGACTCACGTGTTACATTTGCAGTTGCACATGCTGGAGCCTGTGGTGTTGACTGAGGTGAAAAAAAAATAGTGTTGAGACACATTATGAAAAATGCTTGTACTGAATTATTTCATCTTACTACCTGCAAAAATTTGAACAAAATTTAAATTACTTTCCCCGGTTGCATTCTCTTCTTTTCACTGCCATTGCAAATCAACTATATTAAGAAATAAGGGACATTTCTGTCTTGGATTTTCAGCTGCTAAATATCATAAGGTCAGAGACTGCCTCTTTCATATTGTGAGTTTGGTTCTACCTACCGGTGGGTACTCGGTAAATATGAAATGATAATTATACTAATTCATATCTGTTTAATCAGGCATGCATGATATATGACTCAGGGTACTTAAGCACTTAGTCAGTGATTAACCATAATAATAGTCGCATATGATTCTTCTAATTCCCAAGTTTCATATGCCATCCTGGCTAAGTGTTTAGAACCATCATCATCTCCTTTCTTCTCCTCATCAACAGCAACTGACTTTTATTGTGAATGTCACTGTATGAAGCACCCTCAGCTATTTCAGAGAAAGCCAGTCTTTAGACTTATTTTTCTATATTTATTCACACTTATCACATTTTCTGGTTTCACAGAAGCCTAGCTGCTGAAATAATTTCATTTCCCTCTGCCTGATTGCTCAATTATTTTCTCTTTTTCCTAAATTAGTTTGATTTAATGTCATATCAGCACTTGGAATGGCAAGCCTCAATAATGTAAATCAAGCATATTCACTGCAGGATGCTATTCCTGGTACTGCGCTGATTTTCTGACACATCGTGCCTTCTGGAGAGTAGAGGAGGATGGAGACTAGGTTGGAGACCTCAGTACTGACCAGGATATAGGCCAGGGCATCTTGCAGAGCATCATGTTTAAATCAGTGCCTTTTCTTACTCTGATATCTTTTGTCACCAATTTTCAGGCCTTTGCTATGACCAACCAGATCCTGGTGGAGAGGTCAGTGACAGGATGGAAAGAAATAGAATATGAAGTGGTCCGAGATTCTAATGACAATTGTGTCACTGTCTGCAACATGGAAAATGTGGATGCAATGGGTGTTCATACAGGTAGGCAAAGAATCCTCAAGAATCACAGTAATCCCTTCAGCTCATGTCTCTGATGGCCCATCACAGTCTTTATTATTAATAAGTTCTTTTCTTTAAATCACTACTCTTAGCTGACAGTCTAGTGATAAACTTTTATATACCTATAGTATTTTACAGTATTGGAAATACTTTCACATGTAACTTGATTGCCTATGAGGTGAAGCAGATGTTATTATCCTGATTTTATTTGAGGAAGGGGTCAAATGTAAGCAATAGAGTGAAGGTAAAATCTATTAGACTTCGTATTGAGAAATAAGGAG
>NW_017731618.1:1228530-1271338 GCF_001890085.2 Hipposideros armiger
AGAGAGAGAGAGAGAGAGAGAGAGAGAGAGAGAGAGAGAATTTGAGATGAAGAGAAGAAAAAATGAAGAAGTTAATGTCACTCCAGTAAGTACAATAGATGACTGAGGCCTTGACAGCTAGATGAATTTGAGAAAGGTTAGATGGGGTTTCTGTAAATAATGTGTCAGAGTAATACAGGTAAAACAAGAATCAGAGGAAATACTACCTGATGTTCCTTCTTTGAATGACGTTAAGGTAATTCTTTCCCCAATAAACTGTTAGACAGTTTTGTGTCTGGTATAACACAAATAGGTGAAGTCACTAAAGTCGGTTATTGAGATATGCTACCAAATAATGAGTGCTGCTTGGATGTGCAGGTGATTCAGTTGTTGTGGCCCCTGCCCAGACACTCTCCAATGCGGAGTTTCAGATGTTGAGACGTACTTCAGTCAATGTCGTTCGCCACTTGGGCATTGTGGGTGAATGCAACATTCAATTTGCCCTTCATCCTACCTCAATGGAATACTGCATCATTGAAGTGAATGCCAGACTGTCCCGAAGCTCTGCCTTGGCCTCAAAGGCCACTGGGTAAGATCAGAATGATGGACCAAGGGTTTGCAGATTCTTCACAGAGAGAACTTGAAAGCTGACAGCTAGTAAAGACTGTGCTACATTTACAAACTATCATCCCCATTTCTGTATGCTGGCTCCAAATCATTTTGGACCCTAAGGACATAGTTATTAATGAGATTGCTGCCAGATTGAGGCAAATGGCATTGGTAGCTGGCTTTGTTTGCTGGCTAATCATAAGCTAATCAAAATCTGGATGGTCAAAGGAGGCTGAGAAAAATCTGCTTCTTAATTAAACTTTGCAGATGTTGTTAAAAAGTGCAAATTAATCCTTAAATTTAGTCCTCAACTGACTTCTTCAGGTGTAGCAAATGGTAGACAAATAATATAGTTCACTTCACTCAAGCGTTCAATACACATTATTTTATTTTAGCAAAGCTCCACAAGACGAAATAATATAGGATTTTTTTCTATAGGTGAATGGTGCAACCAAATAAATTTGCTGTTCATTTAAAAACTGCTAGCAAGCATAACTGGAGGGAATACTTTTTGTTTCTATTAATATATTTTAGCATCTGGCATTAAAATTGTATGGTGTTTAAATGACTAAAATATTTACCACCAAAGATTTTTTTTATGTAGCTACACAGTGTTGCATGGACTGGTAGAAGGCATGTTGCCCCAGGCAAGAGTCAGGAGACCTGAGTTCTCCTTCTGATTCTTCTACTGACTCTGTGACTTTGAACACATCACTTATAATCTTTATCAGCTTCCTCACCTGTTAGATGGGGGAGTTGTACTAAAGGGCTCGTATGTAACTCTATAGTTCTATGAATTATTTCATCAAGTACAATTACCAAAACTGACATTTAAGAGGAGGGCAGTCAAGTTCCCAGAGTGTTAGTTTTGTAAGGAATACAAAGTTCAAAGATAATTTGGAGACAGAGCAAGGACCTAAACTTGCAATGCTTACATTTTCTGACGATCACATGCCCCATAGTATCAGCTAACTCCACATCTTTCCAGGTGCAGATGCGTATATATTTTTTTCAAAAGAATATTTTGTAGATTCTTATCTTAGTGGAGGTTTTAGACAAGTGAGTTCTTTACTTATCAAGGAAGCGATTGATTCTGGATTGAAGAAGTGAAGGTTTGGCATTGTAGCCTGCATGTCAGACATAGAGAAGGAATTCTCTTAGGATCTGTGCCTCTTAACTTTATTATGACTCACATTATTTTATAAGTGACTATTAAATATTCATACCGAACAGAGAATCAGGTGTGTTTTATACCCTTATGTGGAATAATACCAGAATCCCTAAGAAAGATGAATTTATGTTTTCAGCTGTTCTTAATTCTTATTTTTGAGAGAAAAAAACCTAAATTTTTTTCCTCCTTTACAGCTACCCATTGGCATTCATTGCTGCAAAGATTGCCCTAGGAATTCCACTTCCAGAAATCAAGAACGTTGTATCAGGGAAGACATCAGCCTGCTTTGAACCAAGCCTGGATTACATGGTGACTAAGATTCCTCGCTGGGATCTTGATCGTTTTCATGGAACATCTAGTCGAATTGGTAGCTCTATGAAAAGTGTAGGAGAGGTGAGTCCTTGGTTTATTCCTTTATTTTGTCCTTGTTCTTGTTATTTTGACAAATTTTTGACACTGCTGAAAGTCTTAAGATTGCCTGGAAACTGGGTTCTTGATTGGATGATATATAGGAATTTCATTTCCTTCCTAGTGTTTCAACATCTCTCTATGTGACAGTTAACATAAGGCATTTGCTAAATGACTGTTTAATGGATCTAAGAGCATCTACACATTCTAGCATTCTAAGAGCATTAAAAAGGAGAGGCTATATATGTGGATATATAATATATACACATATGTGAAAACACATTCACATTTATATAATTGAATTGTTATATACGTTATAACCAATTCAAGAAAATAAAACGCTATAAAAGTCAACATGGTGTACCATAAAGATCACTGAACTGAGAGGTTAAGAATTCAACTTTAGTCCATTTAAGCCAATTATGGCTGTAATCTCTGCAGACCTCTCTTCTCACATCTATAAAAGAAAGGAGCTGGACTAGAAGATCTCTCATGGCCTTTGTAGCTCTAAAATTCTAAATTGAGAAGAGCATAGTGGACTGTTAAGCCCCCTTTTATTATCCTGAAATGTTCTAAGCTTTTATCATTTTTCAATTTTACATAATGTTCTGTTTTAAATTAAAGTTAGCTTTTGATTATTCCATCTGCAAAGAAACAGTGCTCTTTGTGCAGGTGTAAGGAAATAAATTCAGACCCTACCTCTGAGATTCAGTCTCTTGTCTCCCCCACGGAGGGGTTATTTCACTTTGCATCCAGGAGGCCTAGCATAGTAGAGAGAACATAAGCCTTGGGACCAGATGAACTTGGGTTTTACTCTTGGTGTTTCCACTTACTATCTAGAGACACTCATGCAAAACACTGAGTCTCAGGTCCACCATCTGAAAAATGAAGATGATAATACCTGCTTTGTGAAGTTCTTATAAGGCTTAGGATTAATACATATAAATGTTTCGTAATGTCTTTTAAGGTAGATTCATAGCACACTTCCTATAAAAGTATTGCATCAGTATTATTTTCATTGTTTATGGGTAGAATTTTGAATTTAGTATGCATGAATCTCAATATCTGTCTTTCTATCTATCTATCTATCTATCTATCTATCTATTTTACTTTATCTCATCTCCATCTCTTTATGGTCAGTGTAGGAGCTCTATGTCTAGGTGTCCAAGCAAGTCATATTACAGAGCAAAAATTATTTATGACCTTTTGTTCTATATTGGACTTCATTTCTCCCATGACATAGATTATAGCCTAAACTCAGACTGGCCATTTCAGAGATGCATGCCACTAATCACAGGAAATACAGCTTACATCCATCACCAATGCAGGGGAAAAGAAAAAAAAAAGGCATTTTACTGATTAACCATATTCACATGTGAAAGGCAGAACTGTTACGATTTTGGTTTCCTTAGTTTCCAAGATATTAATGGAAGATTTTAAAGTAATGACAGATAAGGAACAACTTGACCTTTAAAATGAAAATGTCTTACTAGTTATAAAAGACAAGTAGTAGTTTTTCTTCCTTCATAGTTGTTTTAAATCTTATTTTTTCCATCATGCTTCAAGGTACACAATAGAATTAGAACTCAAATGCCATGAAAAGTCTTGTTGGTAGTGTTTCTGCCAAGTAAACGACTGTTATTTAGTTTACATTTTGTGTGAAGTCTCCCTTTTCAAATGTTCACAGTAAAATTTGTAGGCTAAAGAATGTGAGATAATTTTGTAATATTTTTATTTTAAATGTATTATCTGAGGGATTTTTGTTGTCAGTTAGTTTTAACACCTTACATTTATTTCAACTCAAGTTAGTAAACATTTCCTGAGATCTTACTACATGCAAGGCACTGGAAGGCTAAAACAGTGAATAAGATGTTAATTGTGACACATTATCTGTAGTTGGTAAATTCAGAATATGTAAACAGAACCAAATATAATATGAATTAAACTGTGATAAAAGTTAAAATACAATATTTATATACATATGCTGTTAGAATGTAGCAGAATATGGTAAGAGAATGCATAATAGTTATTCCACTGAAAAAAAATGGTAAAATTTTTACTTAATGAATGTGAATTTTAATAATATAAAGTATTAAAAAGCACAAATTTTGAGCAAACACAGTTATAGATTCCTTTATTAATATATAAATATGTTTGCTTCTCTTTTATTGCATTTATTCCATATACCATTATGTATAGTGTGCTTAAATAATAATAAAAATTTATGGTGAGTCACTTATAGAACTAGTTACTTTAGGGCCAACTTTTAAATATGTAATGCTTACATATTTTATTAAATATTCCAAAAATATTTTCTTAATCTGATAGTGCCATAAAGCATCTTATTTCTGGCACTCTCTCCCATGCCAAGGCTGGCAAAGCTGTGAACATATTGTCCAACTCTTTAAACACCATTATGCCTGGCAAATTGCGTATCTGAATTGGACTAACATTTTATTTATTCCTGCTCTTGAGAATCTTCCCTTGTTTCTAATTAAATTTGGAGCAGTGAGAAAAGGTTATCTGTTTGGCTTTTGTGATCTTTGAATATGTATCTTGTCACACAATTGACATGAAGGTTTACCAAATTGACATTCATCGGAATTCGGGTCTATTTGAGGAATCATGGAAGTTTACTGATGACAGTGTTATGATTGTTATTATTTTAAATTGGAAACCCAAAATGCATAGCACTCTATTATTCAATGGAAAGATTCAAAGATAGTGTTTATCCACTGAAAATAACTGGGTAGGCCTCAAAGTCAATTTAAGTTTAGTTTTGACTTGTAACTTGTACAAACTAAATCACCACATGGTTTTTCTAATTGATTAGTGTACAATCAGCTGTAAAGACTGTGGGAAGACACATTGAATTTGTCACAGGGAATTTAGTCTTTACCTACACTCAAAATCTGAATCTGTCAGTATTTGTTATTATTCTCAAGGTTCTATTAATATTGATGCTTAGCTATAGAGAAAGTCAACATGTCTTGGACACTGACTGATACCTGTTTAGAAATAGTTCTCTTTTTGTGTTAATATATGTCTGGTTTCTCTTCATTTGCTTTCTATTCTAAAAGACATCTGCACAAAAATCGATATTCTCTGCCACAGATTCTTTATTTTGATACTAAAGTCCGAGGTAGATAAAGGTGATTTCCTCGTTAGTCTCAGCAAATATAGCTAAATTCCCTAAGTGGTAAAACACTGGCCTAATAGTGAAGAATCACTATATCAAAACCATAGAGAAAAGGAGAGAGGAAGAAAAATAATACCTAAATTTGAGTAGTATTCTTTTGACATACACGCATGTCTTATTTCTAAGTCTTTTCTGGAAAATGTTCTTTTTATAGTTCTGTTCCAAATTAAAAACTCTAAGTTCTTTCTTTAAATATGAGCTCTTAAATGTGTATTGCAGGTCATGGCTATTGGTCGCACCTTTGAGGAGAGTTTCCAGAAGGCTTTACGGATGTGCCACCCGTCTATAAATGGCTTCACTTCCCAACTCCCAATGAACAAAGATTGGCCATCAAACCTAGATCTCAGAAAAGAGCTGGCTGAGCCATCCAGCACCCGCATCTATGCCATTGCCAAGGTAATCCATGACAAGGGGCCCAAGCTACTGTTTTTTTTTTTTCTAAATATAGTCAGCCTGCACTGGAAAGTAAAACTGAATCATGAAGTGATCTTGAATTCAGGGATTTGGGGAAAACTTTTAATTATCTTCAGTAATATGAAGCTGGAGACATCTATAATTAATGAAAAATTACCCTTTTTTATTGGACTTTAAGCCTGGACTTAAGGGCACATTGCATTTTTAAGAAATGATCACATAGACTGAATGTTCCTCCTGTTTAGTACATATCGTATCAATACTCTTAAGGACATTTGATAATATTTACTTGTCACTTCTTATCACTCTCATGACTTGTTCCTTGAAAAGGTGTAAAATTGTATTTTTGAAAGGAGGATGCATAAAATCTTATCACTTTGTATGGGTAACCTAGGACTCTAGAATACTCTCTACTTATTTGCTTCTTTTTCTGTGTGTAAGCAACAACAGACTACAAAGAACTTTGATGATGACAGGCTTTTTTCTGTCATTATTTTATTGGTCTTACCTTTAGAACAAAAAAGCCCAGATTTTTCACTTGTTCCCTTTTATGCAAATTGAATGCCATATTAATCTCCTTTCATGTTTACTATGCTTAGAGTTTTGAAGTTTCAGCTTATCTGATTTTATAAAAGGTGACTTGGGCAGCTGGGATCTGTCTGATCAGAAATCCCTGAATGGCTTTTTGACATTTAAGGAAGCTTAGGCCTTAATCCTCCAACAGCGTCACACCACACTGGAGCTACAAAACCCCACTGCCCATTTTATATGTGCATGCGGATATGCGGGATGAGTGAATGAGAATAAGAATTTTGTCTTTAAAAGGGGAATCTGTCTTTGTAATTTGCCTTTGTCACAGTAGAAAAATGCTGTTAGTGATTCTGAACCCACTGCAACTTTTATGCCCATATATTCAGGGTCCAGCCGAGAGAGAAAGAAGGGAGGGAATGTTTCCTTCATTGCATATAATGTATACTCTCCTCACCTTTATGGTTTCTAAACACAGAATATTTAATTCCATTTGAAATTCTGGGAGTTGCTAGTATCTTTTGATAGACATTTTTCAGTGTTGAATTTCAAGGTAATAGAGAATTAACATTTTTCTGTGGTGGTGAGAGTGATAGAAAGGTTACTATAGAAAACCATTTCTATAGTTCCTATTTCAGCCTTTATTGTTTCTATTTCAGTCTTTTGTTTAAAAAGCAATCTATCACATCCATATGCATATGTTTATGCCTCTCTCTATATATAATTTTTTCCAGACAAAAGGCAGGAAATGGATTTTTTCCTTAAATCCAGTTATCATGCTTCTGCCATTTTGAGGCAGATAAAAAAGGGAAGTATTTCCAAGTTCCCAGCAAGGCTGTAAAACTCAAACAAATCTCTCACTCTTTTCTAACAGACGTATAAAGGATGAGAATTCAGGGAAAATGTGTAGAGATTCTTTCTTGCACAGAGTACCCTATACACGAGCCAGAGGTGCAGGGTCTGAGGTATAAGTTATTGTCTGCCAGAGTGCCGGGAGAAGGGACTGATTTCTGTTTGTTAGAGGTCATCATTACTGTTCATTTCCACAGCAACCAAGAGCTTGGTGATTTTGACAAAGAGTGTAAGAACTGTGGAGGGCTGAAGGCGAAAAGGAGTGAAGGGAGTGTGTAAATCTTCACTCGCTTTCATAATTCTTAGAAAAGGGCAACTTGCTCTGAGGCCTGCTTTTTGCAGCAGTCTTATTTCAGGATGACTGGATCATCACCTCGTTTGATTTGGGGAGAAAACAGGGCATTATTTTTGATTTGGGGAACATTAGAGTCACCTCAAACTTGCTTGGAGTCATCATGAACTTCATTACAGCCGCGTGGCATGGTGAGGCTGCAGTGCTTGAAGATGAAGTCCCAAGATGGGCAGGATCTTGCTTTCTGTTTGAGGCTGCCGATGTGACTGTATTTGTCCTTCCTCACTGTGAAAGGGCTACAGGATTCTAGGTCCTCCATCAATTGCAGAGAGTTTACTTGGCGTGAGTGTGTGAAAATGTCCTTTGGTCTGTCAAAGGTGCAGTGACTTCAGGTTCTGTCCCCCTCTCAGTGTTGATGGCCACCAGTTAATTGTGTCTTAATTGCTTGGAAAATAAGACAGAATATTAAGTACTTGGGGACCTGGCTATAATTATAGGGAGAATTAAACAAAAGAAACATAAACAGAATTATGAAGTGAACATGCCTGTGAGTAGCCCCATTAGATGTCATCTTATTCTATAGTCAACAAAAGTATGAGCCAAGCTATATCTCAACACCTATAATTATGGTCTGTCTGACACTAGAAATAAGAAAAAATTAAAAATAAATTAAAGTCCCTAGGTTGATATATAACAACAGAGTTACTCGTTACATGTATTTTTAATGGGATATAAAAATACAGTGTGCCATTCTAAAATATGCTGATTTAAAATAAGTCATCATTATTTTTATTTGATATTTATGTGTATATATGTATATATATAAAATATAGAATAAATATATGACAAAAATGTATATAACATATGTTGTTTATTTTATATATATACTCTCTCTATATATATGTATATATAGAGAGAGTATATATATAAAATAATGAATAAGAGTAGAAGTCTTTTGAAGATGAAAGTCTTTGTTTTAAGAGTTTCCTCTTCTTTCAGTTGCCTTATCTACGTAGCCTAATGACTCACAGTTGTAATTTTACTTTTTGGAAATTGTGAAAGTAAGCTTCAGAAAAAGGCTGAAGTTATTATTACATCATTTTGGAATATATTAAGATTTTGTAAAATGCCTGTCTTAGCACAAAAGTCATAGTAACTGATGCAAATAGTTTTTTTGTTTGAAGTCCTCTGTGATGGACTATTCTAGAGAAATAACACCAGTCCAGATTTGATCCATACATTTCCACTGACTAGTTTGTGTGAATGTGGAATGAGGTGATAAAAGTATGGTATTTGCTAATGGGTAATTATCCAAAATACAAGTTAAATGATCATTATAATGATTCTAGATTTTCTTACAAATTTAACTTAATTGTAGTTTCAAGAGATTCCCTTTAATTCCAAAGAGATGCCCCCAATTTAGGATATAACTAGTAACCTGGTCATATAAAGAGCAGGAAGCCGAGCTTGGTAAGGGAGTTCTTCTGAGTACACACTGCTCTGATTACCTAGGGCCTCTCCTCTGTATGCCATCATGGATATAGTTGACCACATCTGTAGGTTTATTGGGAACAACATCAATGATATTATATCAGTTTCATGTTTCATGTCTCAGTCTGTAGCCTCAGGCTCTGTGAATGACATGGAGAGGAATGGCTGCTGCATGTTTTCAATCAAATAAGACATTTATAAAACGTTTGCCAAAGAAAAGTATCTTTTTCCCCTTTGGCAGGCCTTGGAAGACAACATGTCCCTTGATGAGGTTATGAAGCTCACATACATTGACAAGTGGTTTTTGTATAAGATGCGTGACATTTTAAACATGGAAAAGACACTGAAGGGGCTCAACAGGTAAGGCAGTATGGCTCTGGTTAAACTCAGATATCTTCTTTGTAATCTTAAATAGTCTTCCTCTTGCCCTTAAACACTCAGCTAAAATTATGCTTCAATGAGGTAAATGGAAATGTTGGAAAGCAGTAGCCATAGCCAGAAGAAATGGTAGTTTTTAGATGCTTACCTACTGAAAGGTAGCTATTAATATTTGAACTATCTTTTACCACCACCCTTGCAAAAAATAATGATGTTTTCATTAGGTCTTTGAATTTATAAAAATCAGCCTACATTTATGATTTATGAATTCATGTGCTCTTTAATTGTCTGACATTACCTAGACTTAAATTTGAATAATCAGTTAAGCAGTATTCCTGTTTTCTATACATTTTCTGAGTTCTAAAGACTACTTTTCTCTTTTAATATCAACCTACACATTGCTGTATATTGATGAACATGTGTATTCCTCTTGCATTCTACTGATATATTTAACATTGGGACCACCAGTTCAGCATACAAATAAGCCACATTCAAGTTTCTGTTGGTAGGCTCTTTACCTCTCACTAATTTACATTTTTATCTCCTTCATGGCCAATTATTTAAAAAATTTCATGTTCAGACTTTTCTGATAATGTCAGTGTTTTAAGATCTACTTTCTAATTTTTTGTGGAAAGACTGTTGGGTCACCTCAGGTTATGAAATCACAGGGAGGTTTTTAAAATGTATTTTTTATAAGAGGAGCATTTATTATCAATATAAGGAACAAACTATAATCCTCTTTAGCTTCTCTCCCTTTCAGAGGGCTCTGAAATACAATACTATTAGAAAGAAGTCCCACCTGTAAGCTTAGACATATATTTAGAGAGGGAAAAACTTGTTTATATAAATTGTTCTCAAATGATTTGAGAAAATGTAGAAAATTTAATCACTAAAAATGTGGATGAGGGCAGCTTTGATCTCTCAACTATTTAGTGACTGCTGCATATACTTGTGTTGTTCTGTTTACCTAAACAAGATGCACACAAACTGGGCACTAAAAGCACTTGCTTTAGTTTTTGAGCAAAATGAGGTTTTTTTTCATATATTCAACAATTGCCCACAACAAATGCTTGGTTTTAAAAACTGGCAGTTCCAATCTTGCTTGTATGTCATCCTTTCCAGTGATCACATATAATGAACCGCAGAGAGCAAGTAAGTTAAGAATCGAGCCTATACATCTTACCATTTTGCTGACTTGGGGTTTCCTTTCTTGGTTTATGATGCCCACAGAACTTCCACGTTGAATTATATATTGTCTGTTCCACTGTTTTCAGTTTCAGAAAACTGATTTTAAATGTCTATGAAACCGCTCCAGTGAAACCACATGAGGGTGCTAGAAACTTGCAGTATGCCAGTTGTAGCAATGGAAGCGACCTGGGGTGAAAAATAGCAGATGTTATTGTGATTTAAATTTCCACTTGATAAACATTCTGATTTTTGGACAAATTCAATGTTTTAATTGAATAGTTTTTTGTTACAACCAGAAGGCAGGTTGAGATTCCAGCTAAGCAGAAATAACTATATACTGATAGTGATAAAGGTCCTTGCAGGATTAGAACAAGTCACTGTTACAGGTTACTTATAATATCTTTCTGACTTCCACATTTATTTGCTGATAATCTGACATTTTCAGTCTTCATTTTCTTGCATAAGTATATTCGTAAGTATATTTTTTATTGTTCATAATTATCTACATTAAACACTTTTTATATAAAGCTATTAATAATTTAAAAGATTCTAAAAAAATTACACTTAAAATGATCTCTTTTATTAGGAACTCAACAGATACCTTGTGTTAGGAAACCTAAACCCTGAATTCATTGTTATCTGAGTGGTACTTTACTGTTTGATTTATTTCTTTTGGAAGTGTCCTAGATGCACACTAACAATTTGATAATGATTGTTATTTAGAGGTGTTAGATAAATAAAATAAAAATAGATGGCCACTGAAGCTATCTGTCTTGGTCATTCTGTGGCATGTAGGGGTCTGAAGTTGAAAGAACATTGCAGCTGATGGAGCGTGTGTAGGACTTGAACTTTCTTGCCCTCTTTTGATTATCTTTACCATTAGCATCTTCTGCTTTTTTGATGATGTCTGCTGTTGCTCAGTCTCTAAATATCCAGGGAGGCTTACTCATCAAGGCATATATAGCTCCAACAGTAGTAGTATCTCTCTATTAACAGTTGGCATTATATGGTTGCATTATGTATTGCCAGTTTGGATAAAGGTTAAGAACACTTGTTCTTTTCCATTTGCATTTATTTGTGGTTCATTTTGTTTCAAGGTCTCAACTGCTTCAGTGTTGGAAAGGGTGGCTTTAGGTGTAGGCCCAAGAGGAAGCAATTGATTTGGAGTGATTTGACAGGACCCCAAAATTCTCTTGCTTCAACATATCTCTGGTGCCAATGTGCCCAGGTCCCTTTGCACTTTTCTTATAGGTTCCCGGGAAAATAGGCAATGAGAATCTTAACTGGGAGACAAGGAGAAACTTAAAGAGAAGATAAAGTATAGAACGCTAGATGAGGGTTAAGTTTTATCTGGTTCCTTCTGTGTGCAATTGGAAGGACCACAGGCTATGAAGTCCTCATCTTCTTCTTGCTAATACATACTTTATAGCTTGTGAAGCTTAAACGATATAAGTGTCAAGGACATCTGGCATATGATGAGTGCCCAAGGCTTTCCTTCTCCCCCACAAAACTGAAAATGCTACTTGAGTCATTTGTGATTTTACGTATATGCATTTAAGGACTCATTTTCAGAGTCATAATTTTCATCTGCTTATGTATTTTGCAATGTATCATTTCTTAATCTTCTTTATGATGAATGGTTACTTGTGTTAATATCAGACTTGCTGTTTTAAAGAAAGCAATGATAGCTTATGATGCAAATGCTATTCTTAGGAAAAGATCAATAGCATTCCATTAGGCTAATAAACACAAATTCCTACTCTACAGTTGTTAATCATGCTAAAATTCTTCTAATATGCAATAAGCGCATTCACTAGCAGAGGATGAGAATACCACTCAAATTGATAGGTGATCTATAACTTGTATTTACCTGAAATGAAGTGTAGAACTTGACTTCCAAATTGAATATACCCACGTACTTAGTGTATATGTCAGTGTCCATAGACTGGAGTGGGGAAAACAAAACAATGATCGTAACAAGGTCAGCATTAAAGAAATAACTGATGAATTTTCCATGTCTCTGAGAAAGTGAAAATTACTGTAAGAAATCCCTTTTCTTGAAGGGCGGAGACAAGCATGTATCATGCTGAGGATGATGAATGCAATCCCAGCCTTCTTCAGGGTGATGAGACAAATTGGATGGGTGTAAGAGTAATCCACACAGCATCCCGGCTCTGAGTATTTTTGCACCCATAAGGTAGAACTCAGTTTGCCATCTTCAATACGTGAGCGTAGAAATGGCAACCCCAGAGCAATATCTGTTCTAACCAAGTTAGGTTGATAACCATTATTCAGGCAGCTTCAACCAAAAATTTCTCTTCCCCACTTGAGTTCACTGACTTTCCCTCTTTTCTCTTAAGCAATTTATTGCTGCCCAAGGGCCTGCTAGGAAAGTTGACTGTTCTAGGCAGTTGCCCAAATTTATAAGCTGACATAGTGGTATTAATCGACCTAGAGTGATAATATATGTCACAGGGATTTCTTTAGGATTTGGAAAGTTTCTCTTTACTCAACGTGATGTGAGATGTATCATGCAAGATTCCAGAGCTTGTTATGTATATACATTGGGATTTACATGTTTGATCTATTAACATCATGCTACCAGGTCACTTTGCAAGAAGTTAAGGAAAGTTAAGTGTGTCAGAATTTCTAGTAGGGGTGCATTTGCATAAGCCTTATCCATTAGCCTTCACTACTGAGCTAGCCAAACTTCAATATGCTTCTTTTGTCCATACTTACTTACCCTAGCAACACTGACTCACACAGAAAGGCTCATCCTATATAGCATTTTCATCAATACTTGCCAGAAGGAAAATATGCTTATTTTCCTCTATCAAAAACTATAAAAATATTACCTATAGTCCTTTCCTCCATTAGTACATTGACAGATTCAAGTTTGGTCATGCAAGTAAATCTGGCCTGGAAGGCAGAATTGCAAGTACCATAAATCACATAAATATGTGCAATGTCTTCATCAGCTAGGTTCTCCTGATATGGCTGATTCCTTAAAGTAACAAAATCATTTAGAACTCTGTTAATACAGAGTTAAATTTGATTCAATGAAACAATTCTGAATGCCTTCCAAGTGTACCATAATAATCACCAAATTTATCGACTACATGTTAGGCACGTTTCTAAGCACGTTATTTCATTTAATATAACCTAAGAAAGGTAGTAATTATTCTGATTTTATAGATAGTAAACTGAGGCACTGAGGTATTTAGCAACTTCCTTGATATCGCATGTTAATAAATAACAGAACTGAGATCAAACCTGAGCAGTACTCCAGAGCCTAGCATATTTGATATTTAATCCTTATGTAATATATGTGTATGTGTATATACACACATATGTGTATATATGTATATACAAATATATATGTACATATACATAAATGTATACCCATATATATGTATATCCATATATACATACCATATATGTATATATGTATATATGGATATGCACACACATATATGTTTAGGTGTGTGGAAAAGCAAATTATATATAACATCTGGAGGAAATAAGACTACAAACTCGTGTAACATACACTTTCAGTATATTAATAGTAGCCAATAAAAGAATGATAGTCCTATTACCATGGAAGCAGCACATATGATAAAGTTTCAGTTATATTAGTAATTAATTGATAAGCACAGGTACAAGGATCTTTCAGCTTAACCTCTTTTTCTATAAGTAAGGAAGGAAGTCAACTATATTAAGGCTTGTTTCTGAGCAGGAACTGTTTCGGGGCATTACACCCCAAATATTTTTATTTATATCAAGTTGGACTAGAAATTTTAGATTGAAAGGCAATCAAGATACTACTAAAAAAAAAATGAACAAGCAAGAAAAAAAAATGTGAGAATGCCAATTACCAGCTTTGAGCATCTGATTACCTAATGCCTGTGACTCTTTAATTTTTTATTTCCTTCTTTTGATTTTTCTAGGTACTTAGCTATTTCTGACCGACATATCTAGCTCAAGGATTTTATTATACCTGCTTAATTGTAAAAAAATTTTTTTTAAGATTTTTTTTCTTTTTTTTAAATTGGGGAGTTGGGGGAGGAAACAGCATTGGGGAATCAGGGAAAGGGAACAGACAAGTTGCTGTGCTTTTGTTCTTCAGTCTAGTTTTGGAGGATGTCGCTTCACTGACCCATGTTGGTATTGTGATCATTGCGCTCTTACCAGCTGAGGCAGATAGGTCACCAGCCATTGGACGGCCACTCACGGTGGCTCGCAGCAGCTCATGCAGGCTGCCGGCTGCTCACCCTGGCTGCTGGCCACTCACAGTAGCTTACAGCAGCCCACTGCAGCCCCACTACAGCCTACGCCATTGCCGGCAACTCACGGCAGCCCAGCTCCAGGTCGAGCTGTTGTTCACCATCTTACCTGTAGAGGGCAGCATCACTAGTCCAGGTGGGATCCAAACCGGCAGCTTTGCTGCTCAGAGCTTGCACTCCCAAGCCAACTCTTAACCAACGAGCCACTCAGCCGGCCCTATAATTTTGTTCTTTTACTGGATAAAACTAAGTTGAATTAAGTTTTGAATTATTCCTCCAAGTTTGTATCTTAAAGAAAACAGCCAGCCTCTGCTTGTGTTGGACCATGTTAAATTATCAAGTGGAAGTTTCCCAGCCATTTATGATGATTGCTTCTTCTTTTGCATTTCATTTAATTTGGACAATTTTTCTGGAATGGTCCATTTTGCTCTCTGTTTTTTTTGTTTGTTTGTTTGTTTTTTGTACAATGCTGCTACTTATGTTAACAACATTGTGCATAACTATTTTTTAAAAATCTAGTTTCATCCATTTTAGACGGTCAAAAGTAGGGGATATGACCATTGTAATATAGTTCACCCCATATAAGTATAGTAGGCTAGGATTTGGATCAATTTCTCTATTAATTTTTGATATAAACTTAATTTACTATGGGTGATGGTATAAATTATCTCCAAATTGCTTTTTTCAGTATTCTATAGGCTTCATTTTTGTTTTTTTTTACTATTTTAATTCCAATACTGTGAACATTCTTTTCCCCCTTCACTGCCACTTACTGCTACATTCAGCGTAGTAAAAAAAGAGTAAGTGTACTTTCAAAGGGCCTAATTTGCATATGGCCATCACTGTGTTCAATGTGATAAACTACATCCATTGGTTAGTACTGAAAAATCATAGGTGTGCTTATGGCTTAAGGAAACAAGCTAGGGCAAGCCTGGTGAGTTCCACTTGGGCATTCAAGTGCTAAATTGAGCTCAGTAAAGTTGGCCATTTCCCCGCAGCCACAAACTTCTGGCAGATGTAATAATGCAGATGTCACCTTAGCTGGAACACTCTCTTTGAATGTCGTCTCCTACACATGTTAGTTTCTATTGACTTTTTATTTAACTTGTTCATGAAGCATGACAAAAGCAGACAAGAGCGTTTTATGCTTATATTTGATTGAAGTTTTTTTGGGGAAAAATGTCATCTAAAGGTGTTAAACTTAGATATAAGACACAGAAGAGCCAGTGCATTTCTTTTTAATGCTAATTTATACTTCCTGGTAGGAAAAAAATGAACAATTTATAACTTTAGTTTTAAAGTGTAGAAGTGATGTAGGGGAAGAAATGTATATATTTCCTATAGATAACATACTGCATGTTATAATTTCTATGATACTTTGCTGTGTCACTCCAGTCTGTGGACATTCAGATATATACTAAATATGTGGGTATTTATTATTTTGAATGTAGACTGGAAACGGAGATTGTTGGACACTTAAGAGGAGCCCATTGATTTGATTTGCAGAAAATAGGTTATGTCTTTTGACCTCACTACCAACTCACACTGTGTTTCTAAGTCTTAGTTTTACTCTATAAAAAATAAAAATACCCCTCTCTTATTTTGTGAGGCAGCCATGCAGCTGGATGGATATTATTATGTGTGAAGTAATTAAATCTAAAGAAAAACACTTTTGCCAGTTACTACATGTTACCATTCTATGGTTGTAGTCTTCATACCCTAAACCACTTATCTAATGAACCTCTTCAAGAATACTAAAAGTTGAGGCTTACATAAAAGTTATTTTCTCTATTTACAAGGGGAGGATTACTGTGGGAATTTCCATGTCTCTGTGAACTAATGCCAAAAATACATTTTATGTTAAATTTAATTTTATACTATATATAAGATAGGATATTGTAGGTGATGTCATAGATTTGATAGACCTCCATTAATTTTTTTAACTAAAACGTTATTGAATCAGATATAACAAAATTGTACATCACATGTTTCATGTTCTGAAAACCTTCATTTAATGCATTATTTAAATTGTGTTTTCATAGTTTTGACAAATACTTGTGCATTTTGAAACTGAGAGAGTACTTGATTCTGGCATGGGCAAGATGAATGTTGCACTTAAAATGTTTTTAGAGTGATATTCAGGTCATTCATATAATGAATCTTATATATTTTCTAGTATTGATTCTTATATGTTCGATTGTTCCAAAACTTTTAAGTTGATTTGAAATAACATACACTCATAACTTGTATGTATGTATCTATTAATAGTCAAGAATTTGTAGATTTTCCCTATGTCAATATCTCTGATATTGGCATGATGGGTTATTTTTTATTTGATGATATTTCTCTTTAGACAAAATGTTATATGTTCATCTACTTAGCCATTAACATTTATTCAGTGCCTACTATGTGCTAGACATGGTACTAGGTCCAGTGTCATTTGTTGATGAATAATTGTTAGTCATTAACTGCCTTCAATGGATTTGTAATATATTTTTGAAGATTAAAAATATACACATAGCTATATATAAGACAGGATATTGTTGATGGGCCATCAAAAGGCAAAAACACAAAGCCACATAAACTTCATGGAGGTAAAAAACTCTAAGAGCTTTGCATATGTTACCTCATATAAGTCTCAATTTAAGAGTCCCTAGAAGGATGCAACCCTATCCCATGCTTAATAGATGAAGAGTAGCTCAGAGTGTTTAAGTCAACTTTTAAGTTTTTAGAGGTAGCGCATGTTTGAGCCAGGATTTGAGTTCAGGGCTTTCAGAATCCAAGGACAGTGTTTTTCCTTCAATATATACCAGTGTCATGGGAGCCAAAGGAAGAGAGAATTTAAAACTAAACAAATAAAATAGGAAGACACTTTCAAGAATATTGCATGATTTAGGGAGAGCAGAAAGGGAGAGAATTGAGCAAGTGCACTAAATTTGATTATAAGGAGGTCGGAGTAGTAGCTAGGCTATATAGGCAATGAGAAAGAGGTAATAGGTAAATTAATGAATTCTACTTAGGTTGTGACAAATTGCATTTGCTCTTGTTTTGTTATATTTCTGTGTTGTTTCATAAAAATGAGAATCTTTCTATAAAGAAATGAAGTCTAGGAACAGGAATTAAAGTGGACATTATCTATTTGATCTACTATAGATTATCTACATATCTATATGTAGTTGGAGCCACACAGTTTCATTTCAGTGTTCTGTAATTATTCATGTATGCTAGTAACATCCTCCAATTAAATTATAAATCTGATCAGAACAAATTCTAAATACCATAATGTCTTCATATATCTTTATTATAAGCTTTTCTTAAGAGCTTTTGCTGATTTGTGTGTATGCAGGATAGAGTTTACCATTCTAAAGTACAGTCAGTTCTGAAACAGATATGACTGGCTTCCAATTATTTATTTACCACATGTTTTCTTGGAAATTGGCCTTGCATAGAGTAAACACTCAATAATATTTTCATGACATTGTGCCCATTAAGTAAATGAAGAACTATTTTTGGTAGAAGTGAAAATCAGAATTTCTTCAAAGAAGGGAAGTTGAAGTGGAGGAAAATGCATTAAAATTCCTGCTTGCTCAAAGGGACCCACAAAATTATTAACTGAGAAATATATAGTTCAAGATATAAAGTCACTCTGTATAAATTAAATCTCTAGGTTTTCATTTTTTTAAGTGGTTATATATCTACTAATTAGCTAAGAAGGCTCTGAGTAAACTTTTTTATAATAAAGAGGAATTTATATAATTGTTTTATCTTGTCAGCGAGGGATTATATACACTGTAAGCATTATCATATTTACATGGACATAAAATCTCTATTGTCTTTTGAGAACAAGGCAAAAATTATATAGTTTTGATTTAAAAAATTATTCAGGTTTTCAAAATTGGAAATTTTTAGAGAAGTTTTTCTGAGAAATATTCATACATATTTACAGTTATAGTGAAGGCTCTGATTTCATTAACCAGCAAAAAAAGTTAAGGCAAAAAATATACCTATGTAGTTATAGAATTTATTATAAAGAGATCTACGTTTTTCTGGTGACTTTAAGTTCTCTTGTTATAATACAGGTAGAAAATAAACACTATTCTATTTTTGTGAATGGTGAAACTGAGTCACACTGAGATGTGTGTTATACTTTATGTCACACCAGTCAAGAAAGCTAGCCCAGGGCTCCTGCCTTTGGTTCTAGTCACTAACCCTTTTCAAAACCTTCTTTTTAGAGATATGACTTTTAAATCAGACAGCTGGAGATCAGTTTCTCCTTAGCTGTCACGTTGTGAGCTGTGTGTTTTCCTGCCTGAATTGTTGACCCCACTTAGAGCAGAAACATTGTAAGAGATGTGCCCTTCTCTAGAACTCTTTTGGGAAAAACACAGGGGCCTGGCAGGGAGAAAGTCCCAGCGCGCGTCACATTTAAGAGATGTAAACAGGTTTTTCAAGGGTATGGGGAGCTAAGATGAGGATTTTCTTTTCAAAATTTGCTGTGTTTATACTAAAGACCGTATGCATACATGCATACATATATATATATATATATATATATATATACATATATTTTTTTCTTAAATAAAATGCAAATACTTTATCTTAAATGTTAATGCAGGTGTGAATTAAAAAACACACACACACACACACACAAAACTTCTGAAGTGTACAATGAAAACTAAATTTAAGCAAAACAGGCTCCCTGAGCTATAATCACAGAAACTAGGTAATCACTCACTGAGTCCCACAATTTTGTCACATATTCGTTCCTGAGATGCCTTTATGGGAGCAGAGCGTCCGTGTCTGCCCTCGGAGGTGAAGCGTGTGATGTCTGTTCTAAGAAGTATAAGGCGGTGGCCGTGCCTCCCCACGGCAGAGTAAGCGCCTGGTGCACATTCTCTCCAGAAGATCCTGTATGATTTTCAGGGAGTTCAAAGGAGGTGGCCCTCCTCTCCTCAAGGTATGGCGACAGGAGTGCTACAGAGGAGAAGGAAACTGAGAAGAGCTCAGGTGCTGGGGCCAAATTTAGGTGACTTGCCAGTTTTGTTCTGCTTACCTCCTCCTCCTGCTGCTTCTCCTCCTCTCCCTCTTTCCCCTCTCTTGTGCCTGCCCCTCCCCTTCTTCCTTGTCCCCTGGTATTTGCACTTATGAAGCACTTACTGGCTACTTATGACCACTTTGCACTTTATCACTTCATCTGATTGGTGATTTTTTTTTCTCAGCATAGTTGGAGCCTGACTCTAGATGCAGCCCGTGGTGTTTGCCCATCTAAGGTGGAAATCGGCAGTTAGGCACCATTTGTCTGTGTAGATGTAATGATAATGTAATGGCCATCACATCAATGTCAACATGGCCATGTTGATATTGCACATACTGCCTCATACCCTAACCACCTACTCTTTTTTTTTTTTTTAAAGATTTTTATTGGGGAATTGGGGGAAGGGGAACAGACAACTTGCTGTCCTTTTGGTCTTCAGTCTAGTTGTGGAGGACGTTGCTTCACTGGCTCAAGCTGACACCATCATTATGCTCTTCCCAGGCGAGACAGATCAGTCGGTGGCTTCTGGATGGCCGCTCAAGGCGGCTCCTGGCCGCTCATGCTGGCTGCTGGCTACACACAGTAGCTCATGGCAACCCACTGCAGCAGGGGCTGCAGCCTATGCTGAGGCCAGCGACTCAAGGCAAACCAGCTCCAGGTTGAGCTATTATTCAGCATCTTAGCTGTAGAGGGCAGTGTCACTGGCCCTCATATGTGGGATCCGAACCAGGGCCCTCTGGCGTCCCAAGCCAGCTTTTAACCAATGCGCCACTCAGCCGGCCCTGAAATAACAGATTTTAAAACATCAAAGAATACTCATTCAATCTCAGTTTTCTAAAAAGGCCTCATACAATATTTATTCAGATCTATTGGATTTAAATTCTGGACATGCAACAAACCTATATTCATGGTAAAACCCAGGATTTTGCTTGCTAACTATATCCTCTTACTTTTGGGGAAAGAATATATTAAATGGATTTAAAATTATAAACGAATTTATCAATCAGAAATAACCAAAGGAATATTTCGTAGTATGGACTTTGCCCTTTTGTTCAACTGATCATGTGAAAAGAAAGCTAGCTGATTTGTCGAAGTGCTTTTTGGAATGTAACTGAACACTTTTTTATACACTAATAGAAATAATTTACTACTATGATTAAGTGGTTTCCATTTTTTTTATTGTTACCAATTCAAGGGTAGAATCATAGTATTTTCAAAGAAAAAGTCATAGTATTTTCAATTAAGAATCACTGAGATACAAATTGTGATTCATTAAAGTTCAAAAGTACAATTAATTTAAACTATATTAGATTATTTTCTCTATTATTATTGGTATTCATAGAATATAATTATGATATTATAATCAATAATATGTAAGTGGCCTTATCAGATTGAAAGTAATATCACAATATTTCTGAATTATTGGGCTCACTAAAGGTTGGTAAAAATGAACATTGGATTCAGAGGTTAAAAATTGCATACTTAAAAATATCTACAGTATAGATTTCTCATGAGGTTGATTTTATCATTGTTAATAGCCTTTAAGGTAGAATATAGTTTTAAGTGTGCTGTCCTTTGAAAATCAACATTTGTGATATTACAGCATTATTGTGATAGTGCTAAGTGGACCGAGATCCTAGTAGATAGTTTTCATGATGGCATGCTTTCACATAAACATGGATCTGGATATTGTGTGTCGTGTACATGAGAGAGAAAGTTGGAGATTTTCTTTAATTCCTTCAAAGGCCTCATTGCTTTACATAATCAAGGTACGATGCTCTCAGAAATTAAGAGAAAAGAGTACCATTTACCCAACTGTCTTAGTTTTATCCTTTGCTTTTTGAAAACGCTACTGCTGCTTTTGAGAAATGTCTTTTGCATTTCTCTTAAGGAAAGAGGCAACCACTTGTCTCCTTGAAAGAAAAGATGAGAAGACAAATAACTTCTCCACTGATTGCATTATTGTGATTGTGGCATGGTCTTGAACATGTGAAATGCCAAAAATAATCAGTGAAGTCATGAGAAATCCAGGGGAGAGGCTGGTGAGGGTCTCAGGGCAAAGAACATACACCTTACTCCGTTCTCTGTTCTCATTAAAGCAGGTGGCATTACTGAGCATCTTGCCTAGGGTTTTTTTCTCAGCTTCTGCGTTTTGGGGCATTTTTTTAAAAAGAAGATAATAATAAAATTGCAAGCCCATCCCATAATTGTAGGCCAAGTGGAGTGCTCATTTTCACATTAGAGCTTGTGCAATCTGGAGGGAAATTTGTTTAGTATTACTTGTGAGTTGGTGGATCAGATAAAAGCCAGTCAAGTGGAAGAGAGGCCTGTGTGAAGTACGCTGCCTCCCCTGGTAATTGCAATGCTGCAGGCGTTCCTCCAGTCGGTTAATAGATTTCCCCAGCTCCTCTCTTCCAGGTGAAAATTCCCTCATTAAGGGGAATTTATTCCATTTCCTTTTATCATTTATTATTGAAGACTAAGTGTGAGTGGAGGATGTTTCGGGGATGACAGGGTAGAATTTTAAACAACAACAGCATCTACATTGGAAGTCGAAGAGAGAGAGGAGAAAGGCTTGTATTGTTTATAAAACCAGAGAACACTCGAGAGACTTCCCCCTGTAGAAGCTGAGCCGTGCTGTCTAACCATTAAAAGATTATGGCAGAGTGTGTAAAAGTCTGATTGTCTGCCTTTATGATGTTTTCTTCCCCCTCTAAAATTTCAGACTGTCATTTTGTGCAGTTAAGTAGAGAGGAACTGAAGATTATGAAAAGGCTAGCATCACAGCTATTTGGTGTTTCTTTGTTTTATTCTTTAGATTCTGTTATACAGTGATAAAAGCGTAACGTCTGAAGAGTTTGGCCTTGAACTGTGAAAGGAAGGAATGATGGCAGGGGAAAGAAAATTTGGATATTTAGAGGACACAGTTCTGAAATATAGATTTAATGTGTTCATGCTCAAAGAAGTAAAGATAAACATATGAGTACACACAAATTCATATTAAATAACAGAAGGGTCATTTATTTATTATACATATTTTAAAGTTGTGTGCTTTAGTGCAATATGCTCCATTCGGCCGATCACATTTCTTGCTTGGTATAACGCTCCTTTGATTTACAATATAGTATAAATGGAACATCCCCTATTGAGGTTTTAAAGAGCAATTTTGAATAACAAATTCAGTGTGTATATTTCTTTTAGTAATTATTCTGTTTTGAGTTTGTTCCAAATTAAGGTTTTCATTTTCTACTGGAAAAGTAGAAATATTATAGCCTTGTGCCAAAAGTAAGCTTTTACGTAGCTTGATTTTGAAAAACCAAAACCAAAACCAAAATCAAAACCCTCACCCTGATGGAAGATTTTTTTTTTTTGATCAGACAAAATGGAAGGCAGCCCAATATAGGCAGACAAAGATGAGGTGCATGTATTTAGACCTCCACGTTGTGAAATGAGCTTTCTGTTCCCATAAGGCTATTCTGCGTGTATTTGACTCTGAAGAGGTTTAACCTTGTCCAAATCACTAGCCCAAAGCTAATGAATCATGTCTTCATACTGTCTGTTTTATTTTATCACATGGGACTCAAAATTTTGTATCAGAATAAGCAGGGAATAAAGCCGGTTTTCTTCTGTGTGTAGTGATAGTCCAGCCAGCTTTGTGTTATGCAGAAGCAGCAGAGAGAGCAAATGAGGGAAATAGGGAGACAGCCTGCTCCCTGTTTTGGAGTTAGGGGTGCCTAGCAAAATTAGGGCAGCACTGAGTATGGGAAGGGATCTAACATGTCTCCCATGGTAGGTCAGATCAACGTCTATTTCTCAGTGAGGAGGATTGCAAAGTGCTTTGCATTATTTCATCAACATGTCTAAATACTAGATATTAATAACCAGAGAGATCATAAATAAAATGCCATGGAAGATACACCACTTTGAACTTCACATGACCATACCTACCCAATATTGGCATTCAAGTTAAAATAGGTGAACATGAATATATTCATATGCCATTCCAATTTAATACATCCTAATTTTCATGATGTTTAAAAATATCATATAGTGCTATTGATCTAATTATTTGAATATTGGGTGAAAGGTAAAGCAGTTTTTGGCTCACCAAGAAAATATCCTAACAGCTTGTGAGCTTAAAACATGCACTCTGCACATCTAGCTTGATGCATCCATTTCAGAATCCTCCCCTGGTATGGTATGAAGGGGGGCACCTATGAAGAAATAGTTTTCAACCCCATTCTAAAATTCTATCATTCATGATTCATGATTTTGTACTACTGTCCCTCTTCTCAGGCGTCCCCTTTAAATAATGAAAAGTTTTGAATGGATATGCTATGAGGTGCAGGAATGACTGTATTAGTTCTATGACAGGTAGCTATTTTTGGTCACCAGAGCTGAGCACAAAATTAATTCACTTTACTTTTTTATGCATAAGGCCAGTTTTTTTTTAATCAGTCTTTCTTTTCCTTTCTTTTTTTAAAAAATTGTTTGTTGGTAAGAATCCAATTTTATTTGGTGGGTGGAGGAGGAAGACTTTGTATATTTGCTGGAAATGTCTTTGTATGCTCTATTGAACTTTTTTTGGTGGAAAAGAATAAGAGGAATTATGCATATTTCAGCAACAGAAAAGACTGCGTTGCTGAATGGGGACAAAACAAATGCAAATTTATTGCATCCCTAATAGAAATGTGAGGAATCTAAATGGCTTCTTGTTTGTTTGTTTCATACCATTATTTAAAATTTTAATTCAAAGCAATATAGAACTTTTGAAGGACTGATTGATATTCCATGTAAGAAGAAATAAAAATAATTCATTTAAGAAGAGAGAGAGAGAGANAGAGAGAGAGAGAGAGAGAGAGAGAGAGAGAGAGAGAGAGAGAGACCCAAAGAGCTAAAGATAAATATATTACTTCTGGTTACTTATGCACTTAAAGAACTTACATTTATGCTAGTCCATAGTCAAAATTATAAACGTGATAGTTCTTTTCAAGGCATGTTTCTTAAGTGTGTCTGGCCCACTGTGTTTCAGGGTAGGGTTCAATCATTTAGGTTAGTGTGGCTGTCAATATAGTAACATAATATGGGTTTTGCTTCAGATAGTATTTGCAATAATAAAGAAATGTCTCATTGAAGATCTATTTATTCTTTGTTTGTCTTTTCTTTTACTTCTGTTCCACGTAATGCGAAAATGTTCTAGTAGGTAGCTAGAAAAATCTATACGTAAGAATTAGCCCAATGTTATAGGTATAGTATTTCTCTACCTAACTCAACTTTCATGCTTATGTTTTTAATATAATTGCAGATCACAGAGAAAATGTATAGCTTTTCCCCATGCAGGTAAACATTAATATGACTTGAGATTGCTCATGAAACTCACAGTTAAAGATATTTATTTAAAAAGAACATCACTCAATGTTCTAATTTAGAGAAATAGCTTATTTGTCAAGCACTTCTCTGAGGCTGAATGCACACTTGCACATAAGCAAATGGGCAATTGGTTTAGGAACATAGTATTGGCAAGGAAAGTGGAAACAGACATTATTAAAACAAATAGCAACAACAAATTTTTCCTCTGCTTTTGTCTCAGATTATTTTTTTTTCCAAAGCTAAAGATAAGAGCTATAAACTTGGGTGTTTTAAAGACCTGAAGAAGCTCCTCTTGGGTAAAGCTTTTCCAAACTTCTCCAGCAGAAGCTGGGCACACAGAAATGTATACCTTTCTTGCATAGCACCTGTCACAGAGTAGACACATCTATGGCTACTTGTTTACCTTCTAATATACGCTGACCTCCTTGAACATAGAGATTTTATATCGTATCTCTCCATCATTAAAATAGGTTGTGCACAGCCTGATACACAGCACATGTTCATGGCGTTAGAGCACTAATGAAAGAATGACAAGGAATGTAGCCCCATCTTTACCATCCACAATTTCCTGCTCTTTCCAACTATAAATCCTCAGTATGTTTCCTGTACTCTCCATGCCCATTGCTGCCTCAAATTATTGCAAATGCAGTTGCCCTTGCCTATCGTACATCTGTCAACTCCTTGATCCATATAAAGCTGAATTTTCTTTATAGTTCTATTCTCATCCCTCTACTGCCATAGTATTTCTCAGCTACAACCACTCACATTGTTATCTCTTTTCTCTGACCTCACATTGTACCACATCGCTTATCTCTCTATAAAATGTGTTGAATCATTCTCTATCATTCCATTGTCTCAAATATTGTTTTGTATCTTCTTGAGTAGCACTATCTAGTAGAAATTTCTGTGATGTTATAATATTCTATAATCAGCACTGTCCAGTGCAGTAGCCACTGGCCATATGTGGCTATTGAGCACTTGAAATGTGGCTAGCGTTAACTATGGATCTAAATTTTTAATTTAAAAAAATTTTAATTAATTGACATTTACATTTAAATAGGCACATGTGGCTAGTGGCTACCATATTGGACAACAGAGTTCTAGAGCATGTAGCACAATGCTTGACTCACATAGTAAGTAACTAATAAAGCAATAATCCTATTGTCTTCAAGAATTTGACAGGAAAATGTGTTGCTCTGGGAGAATGCTTATCAAATACTTGGTAAGATTAAAAAATCAAAATAGGAATAGATAAAGAAGAAATTAAATCCAATGGGAGAAATAACAAATTGATTTAAGAGACAGAGGGGAATTTGGTGCTATAGAAAAAGCATATTGACTAGGATGGGCTGTAACTGCAAAATTTCAAACTAATACTGATATCAAAAAGCCAGAGAAATAGCTATTACCAGTTTGATTCTCTCTTCTCTAAACTCAGAATATGAATTAATTAAATAAGAAGACTGAAGAATAGAATGAACAAAATGCAATAGATTTCATTCAACTGCATTTTAATAGCAGAATTTCAATCAAATCTTTTATTTATTATAGATCTTCTGACAGCACAGTTATATTTTAATTTCATTGAATTGACTATCAGACTGTCATAATTGAATTTTATTGTATTGACTATTGTTTGAAATAGGTAGCCCACAGCTATTTGGTTAAAGATGCCTTTACAGTAGTAATTTATTTTTCTGAACTGTAGGCCTTTTCAAATTATTTTTGTGTGCATTTTGAATTCTAGTTCCAAGTTGATGTCAATAGCTTTGTTGTCTTTTCTATAAGAAGCTATAGAAGCATTTTCCTTCATTTATTTAATAAATATTTATTGAATGCCAGACAATGTGCTAGGCATTGGAAATAATCTGGTAAATGAGCCAAATGTATTTTTTTGTTCTTGTGGAACTTGATTCTAGCAGGAAAAAAAAAAGTCTGGTTGGTGAATAAAAGCTAAAAAAACATGAAAAATACCATGTGATGTTGACATATCCAACAGCACATTTCCTACCATGCCCCAAATGTAAGTGTCAGTTAAGAGGAAGATCACTTTGGGTGAGGACGGACTGAGAAGCCTTCTAGATGAATCTTGGCTTTCACTGACCTAAGAAGGGTGGCTGGGAGTTGGAGAGAAGTTGGGTACATAACAAGAATGTCAAAGGTTTTGCAGGTGAGAGAAACAACATGAATACAGTCTACACCAGGGGTGTCAAACTGGCGGCCCTCGAGGTAATTTTTTGTGGCCCACGATGCTCTGAAATAAAATGAAAAGAGAAAAAATTGTTATGAAGAAAATAGCACTTAGGGGAGATTGAGGCAATACCGTATACGCAATTCCCTCGTTAACACTTTAACTACTGAAGACGAGTATACACGTGGCCCAGTGCCTTTCCTGGGGGCCTGTGGGTGTGTATAAACGCGCTGACTCAGTTACGGCGATGTTTGGAAGCGATATGTCTGCCACTCTCAGTGTCACATAATGTAAACAGATCCTAATAGCAAAAAGGTTAAAAAGAGCACTCAGGTAATAAAGAATAATTTTAGTTTTATAAATACATTAAATAAAATAAATGTTTAAATAAAAGCAATTATATAGTGTTTTAATTATCCTATCCATATTCCTGAATCCTCANCAAATGGCCCGTGTTTTAATTGAGTTTGACACCCCTGGTCTACACTATGGAATGAGAGTGGTGAGAGTAAAGAGATGTATCTGGTTTGAGTGGAAAATAATCACCAAACCACAAAGCTATCTTCTCAACACAGATAGATATGTAATATTAATAGCTAGAGGCAATTTATAGAGCACATACCCAGTCTAATGCAATGTTGGGATGCACAAGTGAAGATGATTCTCAAAGTTCACATACATAAAGACCTCGAGCACAGGTCAGACATGGGAGACGGAGCTACCGATTTGGCCAGTGTTGACTACTAATGCTACTTGAGCTGATGACAGTGACTAAATTTAGAGAGGGAGAGAAAGTAGCCACACTAGAACACGTAACAGATTAGAGCCTTGGGGAAAAAACAAATCAAAACAATAAATTGTGGTTGCATGTAATAAAGGGGAGGCACCTTACCAGAAGCCAAGGGAAGATATCTATAAAGAACAGAACATCAAACAAGTTAGGGAGATGGAAACTGAGAAAGGGCTTCTCTATTTTTGAAAGAAGAAATTCAGTTGAACAGTAAATGCAGAAGCCATTTTTCAGGAAATGAGAAGAAGGTGCAAAGTAGGAATCCACATGTTTGAGATCAGCATTGCAAATAGTAGATTTCGTAGAGGCTACAAGATTTAGTAGGTTACTTGTGTATTTTTGAATGATAAGAGATCTAAACATGTCGAAGATTGGCAATAAGGAAGCTTTGGTGTTTTTGAAATTGAATAATTCACTGCTTTTTATTGTGTTTGGTTTAAACTTGAATCTCTCTCTTTTATTCTATCCCAGTGACTCCATTCCAGAAGAAACCCTGAGAAAGGCAAAGGAAATTGGGTTCTCAGACAAGCATATTTCAAAATGCCTCAGACTGACTGAGGCTCAGACAAGGGAACTGAGGTTAAAGAAAAACATCCATCCTTGGGTTAAACAGGTAAAGTAGTTTCCCTCTCTTCTCAAGATTCCTCAAGTGAAAGGTAGGCACCAACTCATAGTCATTGTCAATAAAAAGATAGGTGGGATTTAAAAGTGACTGTGCTTGTCTAGTCTGTGCCCATGATGTCACCAATTTTGTTCAGCACAGCCTTTATTTATGCTTGAAAAGGATGAAGGGGCACTGGGATGTGAAGGTAAGAGTGAGTAAATGAATATCTTGGCCTAAATGAAAACAAAATCAAAATGACTTCTCCTTTACTTTTTGATCCTATACAAATACATCTGTAAAAAGGGAACTCCTTAGTGCAGTAGAAGGATGTGAAATATCCTAGCATGGTGGCCGATGCCCTCGAAAAGAATAGTTATCTCTTTGGCACTAACTTTTTACAAGGTAATACTTTATCTTAAGTGCCCCATCATTATGGTTCATTTAGTATTCATTGTGATAGGGTTGGGCATAATGAGCTCATCTAGTATTCATGACAATCACACAAGAACTTTCCATAGGTGTACTATTGTGATTTTTTTTGGCTTTTAGTATAAGAGATAGCTTGGCTTAAAGTACCACAGCTGGTTTTTGTCCTTTAAAATCATTGACTTTTCCTTGTGTGCTCAGGGGACACATCCATACCCTTAGGACTGAGGCTTGATGCTGAATATTTTCTACTCAGCAATTATTACCTTTCTTCCTTCTCACCTGCTTTACTCCAGCTTGCCCTGTTGGCCCCCAAATTCTTGCTCTCTAAGCTGAGCTTCTGGCCTTTGAGAGCTGAATTGATTTACACTTTCCATTCGATGAGATCCTGTCTCCTTCCCCTGGCCCCTTATGCTTTATGAAGCTTGCGTCATCTAATTGCTCATTGCTGTAGGTAACTTAAATCTTATGCATTAATTTGCAAATCAAAGGCATCCTTACATATAGGTCATTTTGCTCTAATTTAGGTTTTATTTGCAGCTGTTTTAGACAGCTGGCTGAGTAAGACTTGGTAACCAGTTGTCTATATGATCACTTTGTTGTGTTCACAAGAGTTGCTACCATATTATACAATGATGTTCTGGAATGTGTATCATCATTTCTTGCTCAAGTGATAACTAGGTTGTGTCATTGGTTTTATCCCTCTCGCTTTCAGAATTAGAAGGCAATTGGATTGCACATACCTTTTACTTGTCTTTATTTTTGACAGTGATGGGCATGAAAGGAATAGGAATGCAGCACCAAAACAAGAGAAAAATTTACGAATTTTTGAAAAGAAATTCTTGAAGAAAAAGTAACAAAGGGAGTTAAAAAAATCTTTATTTATTTGTTTATTTATTTATTTATTTATTTCTCTTGCAGATTGATACCCTGGCTGCAGAATACCCATCAGTTACAAATTACCTCTATGTCACCTACAATGGTCAGGTAGGAATTTCCAAACTGCCATATCAGAAAGTTCTAGATTTTGTAAATACTCTACATGGGGATATATATATATATATATATACACACACACACACACACATACACACACACACACATATGTGTTGTCTTTGGTTATCTAGTGGTCTTGGTAATAAAAGTGACATCATGTGGGTCAAATGTGATGATGTCTTTCTGTCCTTATCTTTTAAGAACTGCCTTAAGGTGATAAAATCAAACAAGTTCAAAAGATACGAACAATGGTTACATGAACCATACAATTATGCCATGTTCTAATGAGTGTTTCATAAAAAAATATTGAACTAATTCTTTTACAAATACATAGAGCTTATATAATACTTTATACTTATCGATTCCCAGAGACTAACAGAAGATGCATGTTAACAAGAAGAATGAGAAAAGCACACTCAAAGATAGGACACATAATTTAATCTGACAGAGGAATAACACAGTTTTCACATCTTCTATTTTTTCCCCCCTTAGGAGCATGATATCAATTTTGATGACCATGGAATGATGGTGCTGGGTTGCGGTCCATATCACATTGGTAAAGTGATAAGTTATATTTACATAAGACTTTACAGTTTATACAGTACTTTTCACACATGTTAATCTCATTATTCTAAAAACTATGTAAAATAGATGCTGTCATAATAAATATTTTCAAACCAGGAAACAGGTTCAGAGAAATGAAGCCCAAACTTATACAGCTATTAAGTGGTAGAAGTGGGACTCAAATGCAGTCTCAACTACAAATTCTATCTCCTTGCATTTCATCATTTCTTCCCTTTATCGTTTTCATCTTCATGAACTAAATTGAGCTTCTCACTGGGATTGAGGACTGAATTACATTCTTTGACTTTTTCTCTTCTAGCATAGTATTTCACAAAGATGGATATTTGCTCAAGAAATTTATACATTGGCCAGAATTACATATGTAGATGCAGTCTCTGACCTAACGTATGATTTTTGTTGACATCAAATGCAAAGAACTTTTCTCATAGAGTGTTATATGATTTAATTAAAACATTCTCACCAGAAATTGTTATATATCCTTCTAAGTCACTTAAAATTAGATATTTTATAATAACTGAAGATATTATAGTTATAAAGTATATATTTAGACATTGATATTTCCCAATAAATGTATTTAACATTTAGTATCTGTAAGGTATTCTAAAATGGAAATGATGAAATATATGATTTAAATGTATGTCTTGTTACTTTAAGCATAGTTTATTTTGGCTTTTACAATTAACTAAGTGCTTCAGGATATGCTAGTTTACCAATTTTTTGGCCAAATCTTGAAGAAGGATAAAAGTGGTTATATGTTTATCACCTTAGTTTCTTATGGCTAACTGGCCTGAACACGTTCACCAGGAACCTACCCTTTTCTTTTCTAGATCTTTTCTCCTTCCTTTTCAAATTTTACCTAATTTATTCAACAATACTGCATTACTTTGGGGCCTAGAGAAGATTAGCTGAGATGACAATCATGTCTATACTTAATTCATAGTAAGAATTACCATGCTGCTAAATTTGGATAACTTCTTATTCTGACAACAGTTTTTAGGAGACAAAGTCCTAACACAAAGGATTAGTACAAATCCCCTAACTTTCAGTTCTAAGGCATCCCAGTAGAGGTGATATTTTGAGACATTTAGGCCATTATTATACTTCAAATTACTTCTAGAAGGTCATTCACTCTGCATGGAGTGGCCTTGCCAAGCTTAAAAGGATATGCTTGGAAAGGATAGGCCTTTTCAATCAATCAAGATATGTGAGAGTTACAAGGGACCTCAGGGATCATTGGGTTTAGCCTTCAGAGAGAACGGGAAGTGGAAGAATTGAGATAGGAATGCAAGTGTTTGGATTGTTAACTTAACTACTTTTGTGTACTCAGGTCAACATATTCACTTTGAATTTCTTCTCAGTTGATGAGGGCTATTTTTTTTTTATCATTACAATTATCTCCCATTAACTGTGAGGTTCTGAATGCTTCAAATAGGGATATTACCTGTTGCAGAACTTAGCACATAAAACAAGCCAACATGGCATTGTTGTTTAATCAGTCCCTGTTTTTCCCCACTACGAATATAGTGTACATAATGGACCTGAAATGTATATTTTGGAGTTTTAAAAATTGAATTAAAAGGGCATTAGCTTCCTTAGCTTGAGCTGACTGGCCGTATATCTCTGCTTCCCTTTGTGTTGTCACTTCATGTTTCTGCTTCTCTTACCCCTTTCCCCAATCTCATTGTCTCTGCAGGCAGCAGTGTGGAATTTGATTGGTGTGCTGTCTCCAGTATCCGCACACTGCGTCAACTTGGCAAGAAGACAGTGGTGGTGAATTGCAACCCTGAGACTGTGAGCACAGACTTTGATGAGTGTGACAAACTGTACTTTGAAGAGCTGTCTTTGGAGAGAATCCTAGATATCTACCATCAGGAGGTAAAAAAAGAAAAAGGAAAGAAAAATATATGGAGTGCACACTTTTTAGATGTGCAGTCATGTATGTAGATTTATATCGTAATTCCCCTCAGGAGAACGAACTTGCCAGTGTCTTCTGGTCTCTAATTTTATAGTGAAACTCTAAGAAAAAAATTGTTCCAACCTTAGATACTTGAGGCCCTGACACAGAGTGATTGTTTTTCACATAAAATTCACTTTCTCTTTCTAAGCATTCCAGCTATACTAAAAACTCTCCTTGGTAACATGTGCCAGACACATATTAACTAGTACAAGACAACCCCAATAAATACTTTGCAGAATGATTCAATTGGTCTTCTCGACATATAAGAAGCAGCTCCTCTCTAGTTCACATGCTGTTGTGGTTTAATGATGAACGGGTCCTAGAGGAGGGAAGTCAGTAATTCACAAAGGACTGGTTAAGTCTTTGTGCTATCTGATGAAGCCATTGGTCTTTAATTTAAGATCGAGGAGACCATTCTGATAATTTGGGCACCTTTGTTGCATTCTCTCACAGTTGCTCTTCCACCTCCAGTCCGTTGTCATTGAGGGTATCTTCACATTGGATTGAGATGACCATAGTTTACTGGATGTCTATAGAACAAGTTACATTACCTTACCACTCAAAAATTAACTTCTGGAAAATTTCAAAGTGATGTTCAGTAGTTGTGCCTTTTGATGTCATTCCAGTTAGTTTTTGACTCCAGAAAATCATCCTAATGTGTAAAGTACAGTTACTTAGGAAAAAGAATACTGAATTGGGGGTATAATATTTCAATTTTAGTTTTAACTTGAGAACTCCTTACTTAAATTCTCTGTGCTTCATCGTTCCTTATTAATGAATCATATAAGATGTACTACATGCAGGTACTGTGAAGGTAAAATGAGATTTGTGGTTGAAATCACATTGTAAAGTATAGTGCTAGAACAATGTGATGCTTTTATTGTTGTAAAGAAAAACAGACAAATTTAGGATGGATGTATCATCTGAGTTGACTTTTTAGACCTGGCCTACTAATCTTTTAGTATAACAAAATTGAACCATTAGGTAAAATATGCACAATTCTTAGTTTTTTTCTCTGTCATTGTTATTTCTAATGATTCCTTAATATTCATTTCATTTACATAGGGATCAAAATAAGTGCATTTTACAAATATTTCTTGAGCAGCTTTTAAATGCCAGGTGCAGCGGGATAGAGAGCTATAAAACCAGGTCCCTACCTTCAAGGCATTAAAATAAAACTGGGAGTCATGACATAAATATGTGAAAAATTACACAACTGTTTAAAAAATATTAACAAGAATTGCAGGCAATAGCAGCAGGCATTTTACACGTAATTAATTATTTCCCCATGAAATGGTTTAAGGAAAGATTAAAAATGTCTACAACGGCCTTTGGATATAGTTACACATGGATATTAATGAGACCCTTTTACAATAACAGAATTCAGTATGATAGAAACAAATAAATGGGCCTTTCTTTGAAGCTAATTGGCAATTATAGTGCTACTATATATTATAAGGTAATTGTAAATGTTATGTTAGAGAACATAAGAGCAAGATTTCATCGATGTGTTATTTAAGCTATCCCACAGGAAGTGTTATATAGATCACATACACAAGTCATACACATATGTATATGTATGTGTGTGTTTGTTTCCTTTCATGGGTTTTTGTGTATCTCCTCATAGCAGGCTTTACAGGCTTCATTGTCTCTCATAATGGGTGTCTTGACCTTCAGGAAACTACCCTTTTCTGACCTTGGATGCCTCTAGTGATGCTGAAGGCACCGAGGCATTCAGTAGTAAATTTGCAGAAAATTGGAAGCACGTGTAAACTTATTGAAAAGCCTACATTTGAGTCACCTAGAAGGGCGATGGGCTGTCCCAAGGATACATAACTACCTTGGATGATGGAAAGTATGATGTGTCTCCTGGTCCAGGTTTCCTGGTCTAGGACCAAAGCTGTTTCCATGGCATCAAGAAAGCACCTCTAGAGAAAACATTAAGGGGAAGCAAAACAAGGCGACATGAAGGGGAGTCTTGATCAAAGGTTTAGTGAGAAGGGATGCGAGGTGTGCTGAAATCTCCTTCCTACTTGTTCATATATATATTTTTTTTCTTTTAATTATTTTTTATTATGAAATATACATTTTTTAGAATTACTTTCAGCTGTACAACACAGTGCAATAGTTATACTTTTTACCCCTCAAGTGACAACCCCCTCCCACAACCCGCTGCCCCACTTCACCCCTATATCATACATATCTATTACAATTCACTTGACTCCACTCCCACACTATACTCCACATCCCATGAATATATATATATTCACTTTAATAGAAAATGTTATAATGTTATATTCCTTTGGCTGCAGACTTTTAAAATATACTTTATAAAGAGCAACCCTTTAAAGTTGTCATTTACCCCCTGTGATTGTGTACATGGGTTCTGCTTCTTGAGAAAATATTTACATTTTGACTTTTTTGGGGGTGGGGTGGGGTGGGTGTGGGTGTGGGGAAGGGTCAGGAAAGTGAAAAGTTGGTGTCTGCCATGTATAAGGATTTGACAGATGGTATTTTGCTTAGTTTACAATTTCACTTAGCATACTCCTTATAAGAGAAAAGGTGTTCTCAAGTTATTTAGAGGTATATGAGTTGAAAATTATTGCATTGTTATAGAGGTTGCAACACTGTGCTTTTCTTTTATTAGATCCATTATTAGATCTATTTCTTGGGGATGAATTATGCAATAATCTTTACAGGCTACAGCAATGAAAAAGATTCATACAGATCCTGTCTTAACTTCACACTTCCCCTTTCTTTGGAGACTCATGGTCGAAAAGTTATATAAACAAACAACATTAATTTTCTTCTGTATCCAAGCCCTGTGTAGGACTCATTTCTCAATTCTTTTGGTATTTATTCATTAAAAAACAGATTGGGTCTAAAAATACCAGGCAACATATCTGATAGATTTTGATGCCCCTGTCTGGTTTGAGTCCTGCTAAAATTATTTTTTTGCTTTTACAATGAGTAATTTACTAGATCATACCCCATAAAAAGTACTCTGATTAATGACTTAATTATCCTATATTTAACACCTGATAGTATATGTATATACAGACAATGGTACCTTCTGTAACACAGCTTGAGTTAAATGAAGGAATGAGTGACAGACATTAATTAGTAATAAGACAGAACCCCTTAGGGGATGCACGACTCTAAACTAGAATTGGAGTTCATTCCTATCATTGGTTTAATTGTAATTAACTATAATCCTAAGGTCTGCCTAAACTGGAAAATATGTTTTACTAAAATGTGAATTACTAAAATACAAAGCATGATCATTCTCACTTCAGATGTATACGTAGTGGAGTTTTATAAATTGGACATAATACATGAAATCACAAAACTCGGCCACTTTTTTGGTGAAGTAAATGCTATTTCTGTTAGTAAGACAAATTTTCTTACGTTGCATTCTGTCTATAATGTAGAATTAATTTTTCCAGAAAAATAAGGACTGAACAAAGTGATTACTATCTAAAAAATTAAGATGTTCTCAAATAAATTTGAAACGTTTTCTTTTAATTCCTTAATTTGTGGTATTGTTGCAGCTTGAACATTGTTTCAGAAATATTCTTGTGTGGTATTATATTAGCTTAGAGATACCAGGTTTAAAAAAGCAGAAAACTAGGGCTGGCTGAGTGGCTCAGTTGGTTAAGAGCTCGCTCAAGAGTTTGAGCTCTGAGCAACAGCGGTTCGAGTCCAGCCCGAGCTGAGCAGCCGCTGAGCTGCCAACAGGTAGCAGGATGGCTCAGCTAAAAAAAAAGCAGAAAACTGAGCTGGTTAAAAAAGATACAAACTAATCTGGGTAAGATCAATGGAACATTGGGAGTCTGGTGGAATTAGTTCAGGCTAAAGGTTTTAGATATCTGTGAAACAATATCTGAATTTTAACATATTTCATTTCATTTTTAAAATTTTGTGTGAAATGCTTTTTTAAAATTAAATTTATGGGAGTTAGTAAAATTATGTAGGTTTTAAGTGTACAATTCTATAATACATCATCTATATATCACATTGTGTGCTCACTACCCAGCATCAGTTCTCCTTCCATCACCATATGTTTGACCCCTTCTTCCCTCTTTTACCACTCCTCCTCTGCCCTTACCCTCTGGTAACCACTAAACTGTTGTCTGTGTCTACGAGTTTTCATTTCTTTGTTTGTCTTGTTCCTTTGTTGCTTTCAGTTTTATATCCCACATATGAGTGAAGTCATGTGGTTCTCAGCCTTTTCTGTCTGACTTATTTCTCTTAGCATGATCATCTCAAGGTCCATTCATGTTGTCTCAAATGGCAGTATTTCCCCTTTTCTTATGGCAGAGTAATATTCCATTGTGTATACATACCACATCTTCAAGTAAATTACTTGAAATTATTTAGGTATTCAGTGATTCTGATGAAAATAATTTACCTGTTTGAAATATCAGGTTCTCTTCCCTAACTCCCTACAAGTTCTGTGCTTGGAGTTGGGGTCATTTGAAGATAGAATTCTTCTACAAAACTGTCCTATATTAACTTTGTCCGACAAACATGCTCTCTTCTTCTGAATCCGTTTTGCTGTATGAGTAAAACATGCACTATACCATCATGCTGTTTCTCTAAACTATTCCTGTGGGGATCTTTTGTCTTCCCAGTGATGACCTTTATTTTTGGAGGTCAGTGATGAGAGTAGGGTTTAGCAGTGGAAGTTTTTCTATCTAGCACTTTTCAAAAAGAATGTTTAGAAATAACTTTTCTTGTATTCTCTAACATCAACCACCTCTGAAACTGGCCAGAAAAATAACTTAAGATTCAAAGATTTGGTATATTTATTAAGCATAGCTGCTTTATAATATGTAGACTTGAGTTCAAGTATTGGCTCTGTATTTGTTAGAAAGAAATATGGCCAGGTCATTTCACCTTCACCAAACCTCAGTTTCTTTAGCTGTAAAACGGGGAGAGTAATAACAGCCTCAGAGGTCAAACAGATTAGTCTAGGGTATGTAGCAACATCATTAGTAAATAGTAGCAGTTTATGTTATTTTTGTTTTGAAAGTTATTAATCTTTTGAAAAATGAAAATCAACTTCACAGAGCTATTTTGAAAAATATTGGTATATTTATTAATTAAAGTCTTTTAATTCAACTTTAAGCTCCTATTTAGTCCATTTGACTCCAAATTTTGCTCAGAGGTTGCTACCTCTCCCTTAATTTTAGAAATTATTTTGAAGCTTTTCCATAAGACTTTTTATATACATTTAATTGAGAACTTAGTTTTTAAGCCTCTAAAATATTAATACCAATAATTAAAAATAAGCAAATACAAATATTACAGTAAAGAAAATCATTCTTCTTAAAGGTTTTTTAAAAAATGTATACTGAATATAAAAGTGATGATAAAAGTAGCATAAGTACTTTATAAATATGCAGAATTGTGGAGTATTATATTCTGTTCTGTTTACAATGCATTTAAGCACGCAATTGCAGGTGTTTGCTTAGGCAGTACTATAATTTCTCTCATCAGAGAGAAATTAGCTTCACCCCTTTTAAGATTATTTCAGAATGATTTCAAATAATGATAAAACACATTGGGTACATATCTATTACTTCAGCAATTCTAATATTCATTAGTAGGACATAGAGCAAACAATTACACCAAGATCAATGGCCTATTATGATTAATATTAGAAAATATAATATCTGTCTTATTTATTATTTGTATAAGACCTTTAATGTTTATTATCTTATTTAATGTTTATAGTGACTTTGTGAAGTAGGCAGGCATTATCATCCTAATTTTACAGACTGGAAGTCTGAGCCTCTGGGGGAGTTTCACAGAGGCAACCAAGATGGGGAGGGACTTCCGACTCCAAACCCAGTTCCCAACATTCCACATTGGCTCACCCTCAACACTAGAACACCAGTGTCAAGATAATTTGCGATTTTGTGTTTTTTCTTTTTTAATCTTGAAACTGTGAACAGGAGACTAAAGTTGAAGGTGCAGGGACTGCTTGTAAAGCAAATAGTAAGGAAATAGAAAATGAAGTCAGTAATTGGGTCCCGCAGACAGGTGCCACGGTAGCAGTAAAGGAGAGAAGATGGTGCAATGTGAGGTAGGATTTAGAATGGATTTTAGGGATGATTGGAGTTTAGATAAAGGAGAGGAGAAAAGGAGAAAGGAAACAAGGGCGGTGAAGAAAGAATGCCCATAGCTGGGGACAGTAGAGTCCTCTGCCTGGGGCTGAGATAAGATTGACAAATCTTAATTGCTTTGATGGTAATGAGTTTACACTTTACCTTTAGGAGACAGGAACCTTTGGAGAACTCAGAGTGTGGGAGCAACTTGTTGCAACAGTCTTGTGGGATGATTAATCTGAATGTGAAGTGCTGGGGTGGAGGGGAAAAGGAGAGGTGACTGTTAGAAAGACAGATCTGTATCCATTTAGGACATTACAACAGTAGTCCAAGAATTCATTGACCTTAGGGTAGAGTATATGATGAAAATATTGGGTTGTCGGAAAAGTCATGATGCATTTTTGCAACGAAAAACATAGAAAAAATACGTCATGACTTTTCCAACAACCCAATATTTATTGGCTTGATTTTCTTTTTCCAATTGTCACACATGCAAATGTCATATTCATGTGTAGTTGTATGGAATTCTTACATGGTAATCATGTGTAGCTGTATGGGGTCTTATGTAGATTTTAGCAGGTAAGTGACTAGAAAAGTCAGAACTAAGTCTCTTTATCTCTTTATGGCACAACCTACTATTATCCACTGACAGGAGAAATGAAAATATCATAGTCATGTTAAGCATTTTCAGTGAAGAAATGGAGACAGTAACAGCATAGTTGCTCATTCATCATGAAGGTATCCCACGGGATAATATTATGAATGTCTTTTCCAGGCATGTGGTGGTTGCATCATATCGGTAGGAGGCCAGATTCCAAACAACCTGGCAGTCCCTCTGTACAAGAATGGTGTCAAGATCATGGGCACAAGCCCTCTGCAGATCGACAGGGCTGAGGATCGCTCCATCTTCTCCGCCGTCTTGGATGAGCTGAAGGTGGCTCAGGCACCCTGGAAAGCAGTGAACACTTTGGTAAGGAGAGAACCATGTGTCTGTTTTTAATGTTCTTTTCCGAAGAGTCATAACCTGAATATTAACTACCGCAGGTATTAACTGCAGGGCAGACAGAATGTACAGTGCTTAGTGAATTTACTTTAAAGTTGCTGTAGTTCCATGATTGCGGTTAAATGTTAGTTATAAATTGGTAGGAGTATTCTCATTAAGATTCAGACAATGAAAAGAAGTTCATACTATTTTTGAATTAGATTTGCTATTTAGAATTAGAAGCTGGGAATTTTATGTATTTCGATGTCCAATTTACATTTTAATGCTGTCTTTTAAGAGAAAGAATAAAAAGAGCTGGGTTGCCACTTGTTCTAACGATATGGCTCTGCATTTTTATTGACTATTTTACACTATTCATACTTCTTTTGTTGTTGTTTCTGTTAATTAGAATGAGGCATTGGACTTTGCGAAGTCTGTGGGCTTCCCCTGCTTGTTGAGACCTTCCTATGTTTTGAGGTAATATATTGTTTTCCCACACAATGATTTAAAAATTCAGAACTGCATGCTATAATTTAATGGCATTAGGTTTTGATGTGCAGTAATTTGTAACTCCATCAATGATCCCCGAACCGACACAGCTGGATTGAGGACCATGCACAGCCCTGCAGTTTTATGCTTTTCCTTCTAGAAGTGGCAATAGGAAGACACTATAGTCCTACATCTTAGAAGCATGGCTCAGGGCATTGCCTGGCCAAACTGAGGGAGGATAGGTTTACATTAGAGGAGATGACAGTTAAAAACAACAAAATACAAACCCAAAACTCCTAAGCATCTGTTTTCTAATACCAAGAAATGACAGCTTATCTTGGACTGTTGTCAGCACATTCTGATGGTGCCTCTGCTTTGAATTTTTGAGTTTTTGAGATCACATTTTTTAATAGATGAGTTAATGGTGAGGGAGATGAACAGTGAGGATCTTTTATATTAAACCTTGAAACTAAGTTCTATCATCAAAGGAGAAGTTGTGAATTATCGCTAACTCTCTTCAGATGTTACTACATGTAAGGAGCTACTTCAGTGAACAGGAGATAATAAGAGAAACACAATTTGCTGTACACAATTTGAAAGTGTAAATGGAATTTGAGATGGAATTCTTTAAAATAGTGAAAAATTTCAAATGAGGTGGAAAACTTCCCTTTTTATTTAAATGACATTTTGTATAAACCACAGTCTAATAACACATACTACTTCTTCGAGGTATTAATGTAAGTTACTTTAAACAATACACCGATATTTAAGGGAGGATCTCAGAAAGTTGCTTTGACTATTGCACTTCCTTTCTCATCTTTATATCTTTGTTCTAGGTTCCTATACTGTTAATTATCAAAATTATAGCCTTAGCTTCCCTATCTAAATAGATGAAGAAATTGAAAAAGCTTATTAGGCAGAATTTTGTAAGAGAGTAGAAAAGGTAAAAAAAACACAAAACTACTTTTTAAAGGAAGTGAAAAGTAATATTTTTTCCTTATTTCTTTCCCTCCTTATTCCTTCTTCTTTCATTCCCTTCTATTCTACTTTGAAAATATCAAAATTCAGAGTAAATTGATTTCACATAGCATTCTTTCTCAGGTATTTAGAAGGAAATGTATTCAACTGTGTTGAATACATTTCAGTCAGATGCTATACATTACATTTGCAAACGTTACTTTAAAAAATGGATTCTTTTGTAACCTGGTTGAAGTAGTAGAAGGACTTGCTTTGACCGGGAACATGTGGATTAAGATCAGCTTTTGGTATTGAACTCTGAAGAATCACAATTAGAGTAACTAGACCCTGGGATGAATGCTGTTAAGGTTTAAGAATTACCTGGAACCAGAAGGGAGTTAAAACAGTAAATCAGAAAGGACAAACCTTGGAGACATGCCATCTTTAGAGCTACCATGGTTTTATTTAGGCATTATCACAGGTCTCACCCCCATCCTTATCCCCAACTTGGGTGACTTTACTTTGGTCGACTGTCCTGTTGATTAAATGGAGTCCAGTCTCAATTAAAAAAAAAAAAAAGGCACCTGCTTACTTAGCCTAGACCAGCCTGGAGGCTGCCTGGAACTGTTCTGATAAGGAATCAAGTCTAGGATGCTTTACTTGTGAAGCGGTAAAGAATCTGACCTGTTTTTTTCCCCCTTCTTTCCCAGTGGGTCTGCCATGAATGTGGTCTTCACCGAGGACGAGATGAAAAGGTTCCTAGAGGAAGCCACTAGAGTCTCTCAGGTAGCATTCAGTTTCCTACTGGTGACCTTTGCCTCTTCTGTTAATTGCTACATCATTTCATATGTTGATTTTCTTTTCACAGGGTGTTGTTAGGATGGTTTTCCTTTTTTCTTCTACCCACTAGTCTCCTACATGTGGGAATGAGAAAACTCAAATGCATAATTATATTTAGACTCTTAGGGTTTGTGGCAAAAGAAAAGGACCAGTGCATATTTGACCACAACAGAGATTTATAGGACTTTAGACTCCAGAAGCCAAGTTGGATAACCATGCTGCCTGATCATGAGTGAGATGCTGGTCAACTTATCTCTGGGACCCCCAGCCTCAGGGGCTGCCCAGCCATGCTCATCATGAACCCGCGAAGGTCTCCCTGATTTTTAGTTCTCACACCTGGAGAGATTTGGCCTTAGTCAACCCTGCAATTTGAATAGTAAAGTCCCTTGCTCACCTATTGATTTGTTTTCATTTCGGTACATTCCATGTGTCAGTTAATAATAAATGTTTATAATTTGATGGTGATTTAGCCATCTTCCTCCACTGCCCCAGCTTTTACTTTCGCCTTTGGCGTCACCTCAATGCGATGCATTTAAGATTCACCCAGCGGGGTTATTGATCTGCAGATCTTGTACTGCAGAGGATAAAAGTACTGTTTTTCTTTTAAAAGCTTTCAAGATGTCGTTGTGATTAAATATATATATATATATATATATATATATATATATATATATATATATA
>NW_017731618.1:1271346-1289987 GCF_001890085.2 Hipposideros armiger
GAGAGAGAGCACAACTTACAGGGAAGAGTTTGATGTTAAGCAAATGGAATTTGGAGGGAGCCGAAGAGTGAAATCAGGCATCCCACAGAGGAATAAAGGGCATGGATTGCTCCTGCACACATGAACCAGGGCCTCCCTTCTGTGTGATAGCTGCTCCCCAACAACATTTGGGCAGTGAAGAGAGCAGAGAATGATAAAGAGTGAGGAGAGACAGAGAGTGTAAGGAAAAGAAAAGCAAGCTGATTTAGAATTCACTTTTGTGTAACCCATAACTGAGGAGGGCATCTCTCTGTCGGGCCGGTTTTCATTAACGTGCACTGGAGTGAGACATGGGCTGCCCTCTTTTCTATCTTGTTCTCTGCCAGCAGTCCTGCCACTCTCCCATTCAGAGAAACCCTCAGCTGGACTGAGCTGGTCTCCTGTGGGTGATGCAGCTGGAATCCTCTCTGTTTTGCTTGGAACACTGGATCTCAGAGGGCCTCTACTTGGTAGACTATTTTTAAAAATATGTTTTTTGGCTAACATTTGAATAGAACCCTTACAGGACCAAAGTTTTATAATAGAGATGCCTGATTGAGTACTTTCTGGTTCAAGTCTCCCCGTCAAACTTCAGCAAAAGCTGGGAATCTAGAGTGCTCGTAAACCCAAGCCCATTCATCATTCATCTATCTATATATTCATTCATATTAGCACCTGCCTTGTTCTTGGTATCCCAGGTTACACTCATGAAAAGATAGATACAGTCTCTGCCTTCACGGAGGACTCTCTTTGTTAGGGACGTCAGACATCAGATAATTACAATTAAATGCGATGAGCATTGCAATGGAGAAATACATCATGTTGAGGCAGAGGGTTGAAAGTATTAGAGTACAGTCTCTGTAGAAGGGACTTCTTGAATGGATTTAAAATGGTTGATTCATAGTTCAGAAGGTTTACATCATGGAAGTAAGTAGGAAGAAAGAACAGGTCGTAAAGGTTTGAAGCTGAGAAAAAGCATGGAGTTTCTAGAAACTGATCAAACATTCACCCTATGGCTAGAAATGTTGATTATAATCATAGAGAAGAAGTAAATAGATGGGGAGCAGATTGAAAAGACCTTTTCAGTCATTATAATAAATTTGGATTTTAGTCACATTTTCTATTTTAAAAAGATTACTCTGCTGCATTATGGAGAATGAATTCTGGGGCAAGACTGAATTCTTGGAAAGAGGTTAGGGGCTGTTGCGCTAATTCAGGGTTGAGGTGACAGTGCCTTGGATCAGAGTAATTACGGTAAAGATGGAGAGGAGTGCTTGCATTCTAAAAATATTGAGGATGTGCATTGAATGCAGTGACTGGATGGAGGGAGAGGGTGAGAGAGGATGATGGATGTCTCCTGAGTTTCTGCCTTGGACAACTGGATGGATGGTGGTGTCACTTATTGAAACAGGGAATACCAGAGAAAGAAATTTTAGAAGGGGAAGTTATATATTTAATTTTTGACCTTTTGAATATGAGGTGCCCATGAGGAGTCCGAATGGACATGGTTTGAAAGCAGAGGAGAGGTTTGGTTATATAGGTTTGGAATTGCAGGTCAAGATCATGGCCAACGACAGAGATATAAATATAGACTTGGAAAATAAATAGTGTATCATTTTCATTGAGGCTTTGAGAATGGAAGCAATCACTGAGGAAAGAGTAGAGAAGAAAAGGAACAGTTCAGACAGAGAAAAGAGGCATACCAGCATTTAAGGGGAGAATCTGAGAAAAAGCCTGAAAAAGCAGCGTGAAAAGCTAGTTCGTGGAGACCAAAGGAAGAAAGTGTTTTAAGAAAGCTGCTGAGAAATGGAAATTTATTAAGACGTTCTCTTTCTCAGTGTCGTAAGCACTATTTCATGAACTTCTTTAATGGGCCAGGAGGGGAGATGTTGAGGTCCCACTCAGATTTCTTTATTTCTGGGAACACCCATCCCCCAACTTCTGTGCTGGCTGATAGGACCTCCCAGCTGCATTTCTCTGCATAACTAGTCTCAGTCAAATGGAAGCCTTTCCAATGGGAGGCAAGATCCCTCACCTCACCACCACCCTCAAAACCCTAGACAGTGACAGACGTTTGCCTTTGAACTTGCTCTGTGCTGCAGTTCATGCCCCCTGTGGGGTGAGGCTGAACCCAGCTCCCACTGAGACCACAAACTTACTAGCTTTGTCCTCCTGGCCCATCTGGCTTTTCTAACTCCCTGGAGAAATCACTTGAACAGGGCTCCCTCTCTCAGGCTTGGCTAGGGATACTAAGACAGCTGGTAAGCTTTATCTTATTTTCAAGCCATATTGTTATCATCGTCATATAGAAAAGAAAAAACAACAACACAACAAACGCATCGGTTTCAACTCAGCTCTACCAGGCCTGCTGCAGTAAACATCCAATAATTTTAAAAGAGGGAATAGAGATGGAAAGGACTGTTTTGGTTTTTTGTTTTGTTTTGTTTTTGTTTTTGTTTTTTGGCTGATACACAGTTGCTTGTCCAATAGATATTTGAAGAAAAGGAAGTGTGGAAATTTACCTCATTTAATACTAAATTTTAAGGAGAGAGAAGCTTATTTGTGACATAAAACATTGGTTATTTTGAATTTTCCACAAAATTCAATTCTATTTAAAGTGTTCTCTCAAAGGAGATAAGATATAGTCAATTTCACACATATACACAAGATGGTGAATTCCACAACAGTGGCCAAAAGGGGTGTGTGCTCAGAGGAAAGAGATGTTCCGGGAAGGCTTCAGGGAGGAGGAAGCATTTGCGCTAGGTCTTAAAGGGTGACTTGAGATTTGAAAGATGAAGCTGAGGATTGAAGGCGGAGTGCATTTGGGGAAGAGAAGCCTGGACACAGGTAAAAGCAGCGTCTTTTATTAAAAGATAATAGCAAGTGCCTAAGATATAGAGAAGAGATGCCTCTACCCTGGGGCTCTTCATTTCGTCTGGAAAAAGCAAAGCCGTGGTCAGGAGGCATCATGACACTGTCATGAAGGAACTGAGTGTGGAAAGAGCTTCAGGAATGATAAGGGGTCTGAAACAGCTGAGAGAGGAAGGGCATTTTCAAATTAATAAAGAAAAAATGTTTGATTTTGCAGTTGCAAATGTCATACTTTAGAAGTTGTTTAAGGCATATCAGTTTCAGGTAAAGGATTCCATCTCTGGCTTAATAAAACTGATACAAAATGCTATTCTCAGTTCTTGCGCAATTCTCATATAGAGAGCTGATTTAGGAAATTGTAGTGCTTGGAAAAGATAAGTGTAGGAAGAGAGGAAGAACCTGAATTAATAATCATATAATTATAAATAAAATAGAGAGATATTTTATTTCATAACCCCTAACACAGAAAAGGAACCCCCAGTCTTTCCTCTCATTAGCCCCCTCTTTTCTCTAACTCACCTAGAAGTCTCTGTTTGAATTTCAGAACTCATGTTCAATTCAGGGAGTATTGCAATTCGAGAAACACCCTCTGTCTCACTATAGGCAGAGAATGACCTTGTTCTCACAAAACAAATTGGCTAATAATTCTGTGTAGTGTGTTTAGCATTTAATTTTTTTGCAGGTATTGCCCTGGTATTTACTTCAGGTACACTGTTTGTTTGACACTGCACACATAATTTCAGCTAAAGGTTCTGTCCTTCTGTTTTCCTTGGTGACAGGAACACCCAGTGGTGCTGACGAAATTTATTGAGGGGGCCAGGGAAGTAGAAATGGATGCTGTCGGCAAAGAAGGAAGAGTAAGTGCTTTATTCTCATCTCCCCCATCCCTGTCTTCCCATCAATTTTTTTTTCTTGGCAATGTTGAAACATAACATAGATTAGAGCTCATGATTTCTACAAAACAGGTCTCTAATAATAACGGATAAGCTGCTCAGTCAAAAAATTTTTCAAATTCACTGACAATTCAGTTATGTGTCATGGGTATCATATTTCCTGTGTTTTATGTTAGAATTTCACTGTTAGAATTTCTCTTTGATGATACTCAAAATTAATTATCATCCTGTACTCATCATTCTTTGTGAATACATTTTCTCTCTCATTTTCTTTTGTCTATGAGTTTCCTTTTATGTTTCAGTGGATATTAGAAAAACATCCAAAACTTTTCTTTCTGAAGTTCCTAATTGAATCCTTAGTTTTTCTTCTCCCTTGATTTCTCAACTGCCCCCTTTTTATTGGGTTAATGAAGGCAAAACCAAACAGAGTAGGGTAGGTAATGATAATAACATAAAATGGGCTTATTATATCACATCTTGTATTGCTAATGCAATGAATGCACACAACTTCAGGGAAAAACAAAAACGTGAACAACATTTTCCTTTAGTTCCTAGTTGTGTAATCAGGCATTTATGATTTTTTTTTGAAATATAAGAAGTTATGTTTTAGGAAGTTCGTGTCTATTTATTTGCTTTAAGGAAATATGAAAGGTTGACCTTTAACTTCTACTTTGCAGATATTTCAAAACACCACTGAAGATGTTAATTTTTTTTTTTTTTGGTCTTCCAAATTAACAGTTTAAAATAAGGTTTAAAAAAATGTCTGTATAGTACTGATTAACTTCTTACCACAGAATCATATAATCTTGAGTTGAAGCACCCTTAGAAATCATGTTTCAACCCCACACCCTCCAATGATGAAAATATTTTTCACAGCATCCCTAGAACGAGGTCATTTTTTTTTTCTGTTTAACTCTTGGTGATATAGAACACAAAAAGTAGTAAGATTATATATATTTTGTTTTGGAAGGTTTCTTTTTGGACATCTCATATATTCCTTCTTGTGAACTAAGTAAGATCTTCTTCCCTAGAATTTTCCTCCCTGACCTCCTGACCTCAGGGGTTGCAGAGCATAAGTTTAGCTTTTCTGCTTTTCCCACGTTTTAAGTATTGGAGACTGAGGTATAAAATACAAGAAATGTGACCATACCAATATGGAAGTGGACAGTGTAAAACTGGCCTAGAAACATTCGTATTTTTTTCAAATTGTGTGCTGGTAAAGTAAAATTGTCCTGATTTGGCTCCAAGTTGTAAAATAAGCTCTTGCCCTAAGCTTTTCTCAGACATCAGCTACTGCTTACCATCCTGGGCTCCTTCTTTTGGAAATGTTCCAGGTTTTTCACATAATTTCTAACTAGCCACACTCATAAGTGGACATAGTACTTCAGATATATTATGATATTTTCAGAACTCAGTGGGATTATTACCTCCTCATTTCCAGACGCTATTAAAAAATTAAGTGCTTACTATGCACTGAATATCATGCCACACACTGTTTATCTGTTCTATTTTATCCTTGCAAATATTCTACAAGACAGATACCATTGTAATTCCCATCTTATCAGAGACCAAGACTGAACAGATAAAGCATTTTGCCCAGGTCACAGCAGGAGGACTGAGTCTCAGATGTTGCTCTGCTGTAAGTCATCTATGAATCTAATAAGCAAACTCTTTGTGTAGTTTAAGTCTTTCACAATCACCCAATTATCCTCCCCCACCCTAAGCTTTGTTGTTCCCAAGGCACATATGCTATTAACATTTCAGGGTATAGTGGTGACACCATACACTTTGGAATCTGACAGATAAGCGTTCAAAATCTGACTCAGCCATATGGTAGTCACATGTACTTGAGTTATTTTTTCTTGTATTACCTTAGTTTCCTCATGCATAAAAAAGGACAAAAATATTTTCCTTTCGCTTCCCTCCTTTCTCAAATTTCAGAGTAAAGGTTTCTTGGTCTTTAGATCTGAAGTCTTCTTTCTGGTCCACCTAAGTTATGACCTTTACCTAGCTAGATACTCTCCACTCCCATCTTTTCTTTGTCACAGTCTAAACCTTAACCTAGAAGGAAAAGGTCAAGATTCTCTCCAGTGCCTTCCACATGCTTTAGTTTTCTATCTGCTCTTAAATCTCGATATGAGTTGGTTTTTGTTGTCCTCTTTTTCCTATTATTTATACCCATTCTAATCAATGGAAGCAGGAGGTAAGCTCTCAGCCACTCTGAGGTTCCCCTAGAGGCGATCTGTCACTGCACAGGGAAGCTTGACAAGTGTATGTGTGCTGCTGTTTCTACTGCTCTCATCAGGGACGTGGCAAAGGAACCAGTCAATGCTCGAGGCATCTGTAAGAATCAAAGGGGTGGGCAAGGCAGCAGTTTCCTTGAAGTAGGTGCCTGACGACTCTTTGTAAAATCTTCTTTTGGCCAGGTTATCTCTCATGCTATGTCTGAACACGTGGAAGACGCAGGTGTCCACTCAGGAGATGCGACTCTGATGCTGCCCACACAAACCATCAGCCAAGGAGCCATCGAAAAGGTCATCCTTTATAAATAAAAGTGGAAGGGGAAAAAGCAAAGATAAAAACATGTTTTTTTTAAAAACCAGTAGCAATGTAGGACTTGCCTCAGGTAAAATTTAATGATAAGGGAAACTTCCTTGCCCTGACTCTGCTGGGTATTTTAAAGATAACACTTTCCTTCACTGCCCTTCAGAGCCCTTTTGGATGGATGCTAGTGCAGTGGCTTGCTAATTTCAGTGTGCGTGGTAGTCACCTGGGGAGCTTGTTAAAGTCCTGATCCCTGGACGCCACCCCCAGTTTCTGATTCTGGCAATCTGGATGGGGCCCCAGAATTTGCATTTTTAACAAGTTTCCAAGCGATGCTATTGCTACTGGTCTGGGGACCATATTTGGAGAGTGCTGCTGCTCATGATGCTTTGAGCAGCGACCTACAGGTGCACATCATATAAAGCCATGTTTCTCAGTTAGAGGCAGGTTTGCAGCAGTCAGGCAGGAATCTTCTGGAACTGATGCTTTCACTATCTACTCGTAACCTCACTTCAAACCAGAGCTTTCTGATATGTCTCTTTCCACCCCAGTTTTAGAACCAATGCTTTAAAGTCCTTTCCAAGAACGATGATTAGGCCTCAGCAGTCAGCATGCACCGCTAGGTGTATTAGACTCTTATCTTAAGTAACTCCTGCGGATGTTCCTTTAGTCTTCAGGTATACTAGGTCAGGCTTGGCTTTTTTAGTGAGCCTTTTCACTAATCCTGAACCTATGAAGGTCTGTCTAACTATGCATTGAGTTGAATTCTGAAAGTTTTACCTTGTTCTAGAATGTGAAGGTAGCAGGGGGCTTTGTAATACCCGTAGCATAAAAGAACAACATCCCAGATTTCAAATATGCTTCAGTTTCTCCTATCAGGATAAGTGGCTTCAAGAGCTCAGAGTTTTCTAGATCTCTCCGAGCTCAATGTGCCACGGGTTCTATTTCCTTTTGTAACCAATTAAGTTGTTGGATCCCTCTTGTAAGTGTCATGAATGAGGGGCTCTGGCAGTCAGTGCCCCCTTCTGGCATGGGTACCTTCCAGCTCTGGTTATAGGACACAGGAACTCCTATGTGTGACATGCAGAGCCTCCCTGCAAGGAAACACCATTTCCTTCTGACCTTACTATCTACTCATGTAGAGTCTAGGGCAGCAGAAAAGCACATAAAAGAAACCTCCCTGGTCTCTTTGCCGCATCATGTCATTTCGGGGCCTGCACCTCTCGGCAGGTGCGTCATTAGATTGATACAGAGTTTGGTCTCCAGTTTCTGGTCCTGAAGCAACTAAACTGAAAGGCTATTTATCTCTCAAAGCAAAACCAGAATATATAACCGTCGGCAGATAGAGGCATTTGGCAGAGAGATAATCCTATAAAATTATTTGTTCTTTTCCGTGGTATCCTGTTATAAATATTTAGTGCATATTATTTTGTACATATTGGTGGCTTCTATTATTATTGTTGTTGTTATTATTATTATTATTATTATTATTATTATTGGAAATGTATCTCTCTGTGAAAAGAAATTAAAGAAATTTAAATTTAAGGTGCTGTAACTTTTTTGTTTGTTTTTTTTTAACTAAGGCATGCTTTTAACACTATGTTGTTGTCCTTTTGATCTAGGTGAAGGACGCTACCCGAAAGATCGCAAAGGCTTTTGCCATCTCTGGCCCATTCAACGTCCAATTTCTTGTCAAAGGAAACGAGGTCTTGGTAAGAAATGCCAAGGTGTTTGAGAGGACAGCACTGCTGTATTAGGTCATGTTGGTTTGTGTCCATCTGGTAATCTTCTCTGGAAACACAGGCACAGAGCAGCTGATACCCTGCAGCTGTTGGTATCTGAAGGTGGGGTTTTGCACAGTAGAGAAGGACTGCCTTGTTTGAAGGCATGGGCTCTTGGTAGCACGGATAGTCACACCTATGTAAAGCACTCCGATCTACTAGAAAGAAGATCCACAGTATAGTATAGATGGATGCAGTGACTATCATAAAGCGATCTGAATATGTACAACAGTTATAAATTACATGCACTGTCGTTTTTTGCTTTACTTCTTTTCAAGAGAAGGAAGCTATTTTGTATACCATTTACACACACAAAAAAAACAGAGAAGTGCTAAGTCAGCTAGTTTCGTCTTAGTCTATTTAATTTAACCAATCAGTGACCAATATTGATTCAGCAGTTGTAGTCATATGGTGACTACAAAGATTTATAAAACAGTATCAGCTCCTAAAGATCTTCAGTGTGATGAGGACTAGAAAAAAATTTGTAGATAACCATAACATAAGCTAGAGTATAATAGCTGCAAGAAGGAATGTACAAATAAAATAATATTGGAGTCATATAATAGAATGACCACATCTGCTAGTGTGTGTGTGTGTGTGTGTGTGTGTGTGTGTGTATGTATGTATGTGTGTGTGCACATGCACACACATAGGTGCATGAGCATGGATTTATGTGTCATATGTCTGGTTATCCGGTTTGGGATGGATCATAAAAGATTTCAATGAAGATTTTGTATTTTAAGCTGGACCTTAAAGAATGTCTGGAAGGAAGGTAGAGAGGACATTACACATGGAATATCTATGAGAACATTAGGCACATTTTAGGAGATAGTGACTAGTTTGGTTTAGCAAGATCATTTTTCTCGGGAAATAGTGGAATGTAACTTAGAAATGAGACTGAGGCCAGGAAAGTGGTCCAAGGCAATATAGGCTAGAGAGGCGTGTTGCGGCAGGAGGGCAGAAGGCCTCCCAGGACTAGGCTATGACCTGATGGCCAGTGGAAATCCAATGGAAGCTTTCTGTAGGGATGTGGCATTATCTAAGCTCCGCATTAACATCAACCTGTCAGCAGAGTGTGGGGATGGAATTATGGAAAGAGGATGGAAGAAAGTCAGAGTTCAAAGATACTGACTGAAGAAAACCAGAGGGCAAATGTGGGAGCAGTGGGGAGGAAAGGGAGAGGCCGGCAAAACAAGAGCTGGTCCCCGGTCCACGACAGCGGAGCCACAGGGGCAGGGCGAATATTAACATTGTTGTCATTGGCTCTCACCATCCTTTCTCTTTTGAATTTTGTTATCTCTCCAGGTGATCGAGTGTAACCTGAGAGCGTCTCGGTCCTTCCCCTTTGTTTCCAAGACGCTGGGGGTAGACTTCATTGATGTGGCCACCAAGGTGATGATCGGGGAGAACATTGATGAGAAGCCTCTTCCAACACTGGATCATCCCATCATTCCTGCCGACTATGTTGCAATTAAGGTAACATTTGAAAAAAATTCTATTAGTCATTATAGTAAGTTCCAAGGAAACTAAAGGAACAATTTTTCGTCAAAGTTATCTTGATATTTTATGAACCTTCCAACTAGAGTGCTGGACTGGGGACTTACGATATTCGCTTTGACGAATGTAAAGCAGTTGCTCTACAGTCAACTTTATGTGAACTATTGTACATTTCAGAAATGTTCTTCATGATTTTGAATTGTATAACCTGAAAACTAACTAGCCGAGTGAATGATAAACTATGTTTCTGCAATGGATGTATGATGGTGACAGTTTAGTTGGTAGTTAGAAATTATGGGCATATTTTGTTAGGATAAAGCTCGAATTATGCCACTTTTGAATTGTGCCAAGACTTCAGGAATGCATGAATCTTGGAAGAGTCTTTACCCTGTGATGTTGGTTAAATTCTTACCACATTGGCCACCTTCACTTAGTTCTGTTTCTTCAGTGGCACAATTTTTCCACTTGAGAAGTTGAAATAGCACTTACTGTTCACAGTGGTGTGTGAGGGTGATGCAATTGTAGCACATCTATGACAAGCGACCAGGAAAATTTAAGGGTTTGTTCACGAATTTCCAATACTATCTATGTGTATTTTTAACAATACCTTATAATAAAACCAGTGTGCTCCTGTAGCTGTCTTAGTGTGTCCATGCACAGAGTATTTATAATTATGGCTAACTACTTTATGGGACAAGCATGAGGATTAGTGAGATATTATGTGCATATATTTACATTTTTAGGTGAAGCACACAATGAAATTAATTTATATTGTGTGATATAGTTATGTGACATTTATATTGGGCTGTTGGAAAAGTCATGATGTATTTTTTTTTATGTTTTTCATTGCAAAAATGAGTCATGACTTTTCCGACAACCCAGTATATTTTGGATGTCTTCAAAAGATTTCCATTCCTATATGTACTAGTGACATCCACCATTATTGTGTTACAGCTGAGACTCTGACTTATACAGTGGAAGCTTTAAGTTGAACCTATAAATCAGAAAGTATTTATTAATCTTATTTAAGTTAGTGATTTAGGATGCCTTGGATTTTATACTGCATTAAAATGGAATGTCACTTTTTATGTGGGAGGAGGGTGACATTTTATTCTTGGAGACTATGACAAAACATAAATTGTTAAAGCTTTCAATATACATATATATATATATATATATATATATATATATATATATGTTTTTTGTTTGTTTGTTTGTTTGAGACCAACAAGTAGAGGCCCTGAAAAGCATTCTTCCCCTGGAAATTCTATAGATAATTTTCAAATTCATGTTTCTTTGTTCATAGATCCAGGAATATGTACATACATGCACACATGCACTCATATATGTATGAGACAATTTCCAACTAAAAACAATATACATTTTTCAAAATACACTATATCATCTAGTTTACCTTTTCCTAGTTATCATTGTATATGAATCTTGATGTTTTTCAAATTCCTTATTCATAGTCAATCTTAATATAGCTCTAGTGAGGTGAATACATATCAACACAGGATATTGAGAAGCTGGAGTTCAGGAATGTATAATAACTTGACTAGATGACCCAGTGAAATGACTCCAAGCTAGAATTCCCATGAAAACTTAGAGGCGTGCCAAAAATCAAAGGAGAAATAGTCTAGACTAGATAAATGTATATATATAAGAAAGAAAAATTTGATTCTTAGTGAGTTCCGCTGATAAAAAATAAATGAAAAAGAAGCACTCCTATCTATGTTCTGGTTCATATGAAAGTTCTGAGAAAAAGTGTCTCTAAGTAGAATGTTTTTTAAAGCTTTTTAAGAGGTGTCAACAACAGTTTAATGTCTCAGAAGTCAGCTTACAGACAGAAATTTCTGGCAAGGTAGCTTGTTGCAAGTTCAAATGATCAGAACAAGAAGGAGAATGTTTCAAAAGCCAAGCAAGGAAAAAATGTGTTTGAACTCTGTGTTTGGGAAGGCCAATGCCCAATTAGACTTTGTTTGAAATCACTCCAGTAAGAAACTGTGTAGGCCAGATTAGAAACACTGGCCTAGACTGGTCACAGGGGCCCTGTTTACAGAACTAATTTGTGATTATTTAACCCAAGTTTTTGGCCAAGAACTCAAGAAATTCTTGGAACAGAGTTTTAAAGCTATTTTTCAAGTCAGATGTTTGGACCAAAGAAGTTTTTTACACGTCTGCCATAGACTAAATGAATCATGTGAGAGATGATTCAGTAAATTGTATATGTATCCTCTTAGTTCCTTTATACCTTTTCTCACATATGTCTCCACCCGCATTATTTCTGACAGGCTCCAATGTTCTCTTGGCCCCGGCTGAGGGATGCTGACCCCATTCTGCGATGTGAGATGGCTTCCACTGGAGAGGTAACTAGTTAATGATCCATGAACATTTTCATTAAATCTAATTTGAAATACATGGTATTATGATCTGAATATAGTCAAGTAAGTTAGTAAGTAGGAAGGGGGACACAAACTTCTGCTATCAGAGTAAATCTGAAAGGGTTTAAGAATTTTGAGCTAAAGAAAAGTCTTTTGCTTTTGTGGACCAGAGTCTAAATTCTCACTTATTTCAACATGTAACTGTAACACATGTGTTCCAAATTCATTTTCACATTAGGCATTGAGAGCATCTTTCAGATACTTCTTGAGACAAGTAAATATCTTCTGGTCATTCTTTTTATTTGAAGGTTTTTAGGTCTCTCTGCAGTGGCACCCTCCGATTAGATCATTGGATTTTTACCAGCAATATGTAGACTGAATGTACAGTATTAAAAAGATCATGGACCTAAATATTGCACAATTCGCAGATAAATGCAAAATCCGAGAACCACTTTCAAAGCTGCTTTAACCTCCTGGGGATTATCTAACCACTATAATGGGATTGGCCACTGGATGTCCCTCTTCACTTGTGTTGGGACTCCTGTCAGCGGGAGGTTTCTTTAAGAATGTGAAATGTGTTCCTTATAGAGAGCTGTCAGATCCTAGAAAGTTCCCTACATGTCAGTGTCAGGACATTTTATGAATCACCTAGCCCTTGACAGACTTACTAGATCCAACCTTCAAATTCTCATCAGTGCACATCGGAGTGTCAACGCCAGACTGGGAGGCATCATTGTTTCCTCTTGGTATTAAGGAAAGCCTGAAAGGGGAACATGTTTAATTGCAACCAATATGTGATGTTTTATCTGGTTGCCTGGTTACAAGCAAGCTCTGTGATGAGAAGCCAAGTGAGACAGGAAGGCAAGCAGTGACAAATAAATGGCTATCTTGTTTGTATTTGGACCGATGATTGCCTAGTCTAGCCTTTTTGCTGCTTCTTTTAATTTAATAGGTGAGAACACCTAACTTTCAGATGAGCGACCTCCATTCTGTTTCTCAGCTGTTGAAGGAGACACTCTCTGAGTTCATCTTGATCCCATGGTCACTCAGTAACAGTGCTGTGTTCAGCTGGTCCACGGTTCAGATGAGAGAAAGAGCTCTTTTTCTTCATGCTGTTTGCTCTAGTGTGGCAAATGAGTTTTCAGTGCCTAAGTTTCTTCTGTCTGCAGACATACATTATTGGAGTTGCTGAAATATGAAAATATGGAAACATTAGAAATTTAGCTCCTCCTTTGTTGTATCTGTTTCAGAAATATGAAGAGAGAGAATGCTTTTTCCGTTATTAGAGTCATATTTCCAAGTGTCACTAAGAGTGATGTTACAAGGTCTATTTTATTACTGAAATTAGAATAATAATCTAGCTTAGTGAAATCTCAATTATGCATCAAAGAGACATTTTCAGTATTCAGATGGCTTATGGTAGGACTGAATGAACTATTAGCTTCTAATCTAGGCAAGGGGCGTTTTATTTTCCTAGTGGTGAGGTGGGACTGTTAGTCCTAAATTTTGCTTGAATATCTGACTGCCTTGTATGGTTTTCTTTTTGTATAAAACTGCTGAAATCTCCATGTGTTGTTGTATCTGCATTTTTGATGCGATGACCCTTAGAATTAGATTTCCAAATTAGAATTTGGGTCCCATTAACTTAGGTTGACATTACTTAAGTTGGTTGGCCAGTCCTTGACCAAAGAAAATGTTCTCTGTGGAGCATATACCGGGGGTGGACTGAAGGTCATAGTGATGAGAGCTTTCCTTGCCCCATAAAGGAATCATTTGCTTAAAGAATGAATTTAACCATCAGTGTTATTTACTATAATGGTGGCTCTGTACCTGTGCCAAATGATGGCGTACATGGCAGAATCTACTCCCATCATGCTCCCATACACCACTTGTTCTCTAGTTAGGGTGGCCATTTGACTTGTAGTTACATTGTAGCACATTACCCTCCATGAAGCTTCTATATATCTTAACATTATGTATTAGTTTGGATTTTTTTTTTTTTTTTACTGATGGCCGTGGTATTCAGGACTAGTAGCAGTGTCTTTTGGTTCATTTTATGAATATTATAAAAAGAAAACAACTTCCTTTGAGATTTTCATGGATTTATCCAATTTCTCAGAAGGCTTTCCATAAGCTACATGAAATGACTCCTAACAGATTGATCAGCAAGCAGTTATGCATTTGTGCTACTGACCCGTGAATTCATGCACTGCTGCATAGCATACACGATATACACTGTTATTTAAACATTATGTCATATTAACATTTGGTAACTCACAACATTATGAACTAGAAGCTGTGATTTGTATCCAAATAACTCACAGTAGAATCCAGTTATGTTGTTTCGTGGAGTGTTGTTGGATAGAGAAAGACTTGCTTATTCATTCATTATGCTTAATTAAAAACATAAGATACATCTGCCCTGACCAGCCTTTTCAGCCCTACACCCAGCTTGCGTGGGCGACTCAATAAAACCTAGCAAAGGAGTGAATAAGTGCTTGCCATTTGTATTTGTTTTTTTGGTAAGGGTGGTTGACTATTATTTGCCTCCTTTTATTTTATTTTTTTTTCATTTATTCTAAACAGGTGGCTTGCTTTGGTGAAGGTATCCATTCAGCTTTCCTAAAGGCAATGCTTTCCACAGGATTTAAGATACCCCAGAAAGGCATCCTGATTGGAATACAGGTAGGCGGTGTGTGGTTGTGTGCATGCCTGTGGGTCATGCTGGAATGGCTGTGGGAACGGTCCTCAATTGTGGTATATAAGAGGGGAGAGTTTCTTTTTTTTAACTTCCTCTAAAGAAAACAGAAACTTATAGAAAGAATGATGATTTGTTCTTTATATGTTCCCTGATTTTTGCCTTTTTCCATTGCAGTAACCAATATGAATAAGTGAATAAATAAAAAAGAAAGAAAAAGTCTCTAGTGAAAGGGTATTTGTTCTGAAAGATGTATATAGGGTACCTTATTAAGGGATCTCTTCAATTCCTTGGTTACACCTTTACATCTTTTCTATATGGGTCGCTCTTAGTTCTTTCTCTCTCTCTCTGTCTCTCTCTCTCTCTCTGTCTCTCTGTCTCTCTCTGTCTCTCTCTCTCTGTCTCTCTCTCTCTGTCTCTCTCTCTCTGTCTCTCTGTCTCTCTCTGTCTCTCTCTCTCTCTCTCTCTCTTTCTTCTTCCTCCCTTCTCTCCTTCCTTCCCCCCTCTCTCTCTCAACTTTCTGCTTTGCCAGCTCATCCATGTCTATAGTATCCACTCTCCTATCTGTAACTATCATCTTTAAATCTTAATTCTCAGCCATCTCATATTTCCAACAATATGTTGGCTACCTCTATCCGGGTGTCTCGAACCCAACACATCACAACTGAAGTCATATTATCCTCTCCTGAACTTCTTACATTCATTCATTCACATTTCAATTTCTACTACATGTCAAAGATTCAAAGTTGAAGGAGACATGGGAATTATTTGAGAAATTTTCTCAGCTTGAAACTCCATGGCTAATTGAAAGTTCTTGAAGGGCAGTGACTAAATGGCCTTATGAGAGTTAGTATGTCCCGCAGTAGACTGTGGAAGTTCTTGAAATATTATTATTTGTTAATCCTTCTAACTATGGTAAAATAACTATAAGTGAATATCTTCATATAATGAAAAGGGAACTATTGCTTTATTATTGCAAATCAAATGTAAATCTTAGCTCAGAATGGTAACCAGTAAACTTCTGTCACTCCTTGGAAAAATTATTGCAAAGATGTACACACTGTTCTGTTTATAAATTTCCTGAAAAATACTAGATGCTTTCAACTGCTCATTCACTTTCACTTGAGATTAGTAATTCTTGGCTCCTATGAAAACAATAGATGGTGTTATATATCAACCCTGCCATACTTTTAATAAACTCAGACCCTGCATGGTTACATAAAAATCATTAAAACATAATTAGAACAGTACCAGGTAACCTCAAGCCAGTGGGTGATTATTATAGATGCCATCTCATTAGGGTGTCTTAATATCAGCAAATTAGACTCTGGAGACTGCATGGGCAGTGGCTTTGAAGAAGCTTCTGCAAACAGTAACTTGGGATTTGTCTTTATAAAGATGCCAAAAGGGTGATGGTGAACAGTTAGAGCCGAGGCTAACAAGATGACTTGCAATTGCGAAGCTTAATGGCAGTTTAGAGACACATCACACCATATGGGAGACTCATTATGTTAGAAATGGGTATTAAGTATTATTAAGTCATGAGTATGAGAGTATTTGCCCAACTTCCAGTTGTGGCTTAAAGTTTAATGTGAGACCTGGGGGCATTCAGAGGAGACCATGCCCTCAGTCCCTATCTCCACAACTAATCATACCAGTGCTCACATTGTAAAATACCAGTTTAAAAAGGCAGTGATGTATAAAATTGTGCTTTGTTTGGTTTCAGTGCTGCAGGGAAATGCAAAGCAAAAATTAATTTGATCCCCAGGAAGTGTTTGTGTAATTTTGGCATCAGTGAAGAGAAGTTTTGCTTTGTAGGAACAAAAGGGGTTTGGGGGGTAAAAAGAGTTTTCTTAAAGCAGTGAGGTTCTGCTATTGAGATTCGACTTTTCAGTGTATTCTGTAAAGAAAGCAATGTTCCAGCCATTACAGAGGTTTTGACAAATAACTTATTCCCTGTGCTTGGGTGCATAATGTTAGGGATTTAAACATATGTGTATTTTAATCACAAAGCTTAAAAAAGTATATTTAAAGAAATATTTAATACAGTTATACTTAACAACATATTTGTAGCTGCAGTAAATTTGATCAGCATGACCCTAAGCCTTCAGAGATGTACAAAAATCATTTTCTGACCTACTTTATATGGGAAGCAAGGAAAAGCTGCCTTCACCAATAGTCAATGTGTAGTCTTGCCGTTACTATGTGAAGAATTTTCATTTACAGTTATTTCAAAAAATATAAAGTCATAGATGTAACTGAACAATATGACAGAACATACTAACTAGAGAGTGACTAGCTGTGAAAATCACCGGGCATCTTCTCAGTTAGAATGGGACCAAATCTAATCTTAACTTCCTACACAAGCTTCATAGCAACTGTGGACAAATTAATTAGGGTCCTGTATTTCAGGATACATTGTACTTTTTAAAAATCATTTTATTTAACATGATTCCACTAGATCAGAAGAATTCATATACACTCATTCGACTATATAGAGTCAGAACTGAAAAAGGACCTAAAATAGTACTACTACCATATAAATGGGGGCTAGGGTAAGTAAATACAAGGTGAGGCATTTAGTTGAGTTATGTAATGATGTTGTAAGAAAGAGATCCGCAATTTCAATTTTTATTTCTTAATGTAATCATTCCTTTAGCTTGATACGGTATAGATTTCACTCACAGGACAGCCCTCGTTGCTAGTACTATTGCAGTTAATTCGCCTTATTTCTTCATGTATAAATGGGGAGGATGGTCACCACCCACCCCATTTAGTTGAGGTAAAGGTCCTCTTTTCTCTTTACTTCCCCACCCTGACTGACCTGCCTGCTATGAGTAGAAGGATTTAATTAAAGATACCTTAACTCATTAATTTTTCACAACACGTTACAATAGAAAATTAGGGGGGAAAAGAACTATGGAGGCGCAATAAAAGCGACTCTGAGGCAGGAAACGTTTTTTTTTTTTATTGTTGGTAGTTTCGGGGCCGGCCGAGTGGCTCAGTTGGTTAAGACCTCACACAAGAGTTTGAGCTCTGAGCAACAGCGGTTCGATGCCCGGCCCGAGCTGAGTTTCCGCTGAGCTGCCAACAGGTGGCAGGATGGCTCAGCTAAACAAACAAAAAAAAAAAAACCCCCCAGGACTTTTCATTGTTGGTAGTTTAACACATTTTAAATAGTAGTTATTACTAGCAAATATCAGACACTTTTCAACATTTAGTAAATAGATATTGTATATGTGTATGTGTGGGGGGGGTGTGCATGCACTCTTTGGTTACATTGCAGTCTCCTTTTCATTCCTCTTTCCCATTCTAACCCTTTACTCACACAGACCCTCTGTTTCTGCTTTTCCAGGTTTAAATCCTATAGGTCAAATTACCTGAGAAGTTTGAAATACTCATACCATCAACCCTGTGTGACTAGGACTTAGGAAAAACAAAAACCCAGATTTAGGTTTTGCCAAAGGGTCCTTGTCAGCTTCACTATAATATTATATGCACTGCATCTACCAGGAGGCTTCCCATAGGCATAGAGACTATAATAATACAAGAAAAGCGGAGTGCAGATTTGTATGGCAACATAATCATCACTGATTCTCCTGCAATGTTCCCAGCCTCCTTTCATCCCATCAGGGGTTATTTTTAGTTGCTATGAGTAGACAGTCTGCCTCGTTTTGAAGTTTTCTGGAACTTCAACCCTTTAACAATAAACAATTTACTCTAGAGAAGATCAAGAGCATGCACTGTTTGTTCCCCTCTGATTGGGCTATTCAGGGATGCTGGTGGAGAGGAGGTGCCATCCTGACATCTGTGCTTCAGCAGTGCTCAGAAACACAAAGCAAGCGTTTTAGGTGACAAAGACAACTCCAAGTGACATGAATAACCTTTTATCTTCAATGCAGAAGCATTAGGAGCAACCATAGTGTTGTCAATCTAGACGCCCCTGGAGAGTCCA
>NW_017731618.1:1293422-1296797 GCF_001890085.2 Hipposideros armiger
ATAAAAGAAGGGCACATTTTTCAGACCTTAGTAAACTTCCAAAGATGCTATAAACCCTTGCTTAGACCTGTGTGAAACAATCATTAACATTACTTCTTGCTTTTGACATTTAAATGACTTCGAGTGTGTGTAGCAGCCTAGCAAAAGAATGCAACATAGTTTAATTCAAAATAAGGTGACCTGCCTTCTCTTAGCAGCAGCTGAGAGGCCCTGGGAGGCAGGGAGTGAAGTCAAGTTCATCTGGTAGTGAGGCTGTCGTGGTAGAATGGACTTCAATGCTGGAGGAACAACCTCCTTGTAAAATAAGTCCATATCTATCAAATTACCAACTCTTCCTAAGGACAGATAGCATTTTAAAGAGAACACAAACTTTTCTATTCAATTAGACTTTCACCAGAACTCTTCCAAGAGCACAATAAAAAAAATATAACATAGCCCCCAAACAGTGCAATTTGAACATTTACTTAGGGCTAGAGGAGGACAAATGGCAGTCATCTTAGTATAGCATTGACTTAAATGGCTAAGAACATCATTTATGTTAGTACTTGGAAAACTAACAATAAAATATACATGGTCACCTGCAAGTTTTTGTTCATTTTGTTTATTCTGCCAGGCTGATCAGAGACGGCAGCATTGACCTGGTGATTAACCTCCCCAACAACAACACCAAGTTTGTCCATGATAATTATGTGATTCGGAGGACAGCTGTTGACAGCGGAATTGCTCTCCTCACTAATTTCCAGGTATGCTGTTTTTCTCAAATACAGGCTGCGTGAGGGTTTTTATTTCTGTGCCTCCCTGAAGAATGTTCATCGATCTATGCACATTTCTTTCCTCCACTTCTTGTAACATTTTCAGAATGGAGAAGAGTTTCTAGATAGAATCTAAAATAATTTTGATATTATGGTAGGTCATGGCCTGAGACAGTTGGTGATCAAGGAATTGAGATAATCAAAAGCCACTGATTAGCCCTGGCCCTTCATTACCCATACACTTATCCTTTAAATAAAAAGTATGGCGTGGCATGGTATAAAGAGACAAACTTTTATTCTGTTTTTCTAAGTGAAATCCACCACATAAAAGCAACAGGTTAATGATAATTGAAGATCAGATACAGTGCAAGCATTTGTCCAATTCACAGAAAATAGCGCACGAGATGTGTTCAGTTCCACTTGGACATGACTCACTGAGTTCTTTATCATGGGGAGAAGGACTATTGTTAAAGACTCATTAACTTTCTGCCCATCATATTTTTCCCCTGAGTCAGTTTGAATCTCTATGGGGGGGGGAGAAAGCGGGGAGTGGGGGTGTGATAAGCTTATTCATGGTGAGCTCTGAGATGTAGGAGAAAGTCCCCATTAATTTTTTTTTCTTTTATCCAATACCCCTTTGAAAACTGGAAGCAGAAACTGACTTTTTACTCCTGCTACATTGAATATTCACTTTCATATCATGTGGGTTGCTAAGATTCCTACCTGTATATTTTCAGGTGACCAAACTTTTTGCTGAAGCTGTGCAGAAATCTCGCAGTGTGGACTCCAAGAGTCTTTTCCACTACAGGCAGTACAGTGCTGGAAAAGCGGCATAGAGAAATGCATGCCTCAACTCCATCCTTAAACCAACCTAAGCCACATTTTATCTGAAGGAATTGACTCTCAACTTTCTTTCCCAGAGACAAAAATTGATACCAAACCTTACTTCAGTTTACTCACTTACACCTTAATGTTCTTTTCTTTCACAGTTAAATTGTTGTCAGTCACTTTTAAAAACCTTACACAGGGAGCCCTTCCAAAGTAACTTGTTCTTCCTGAGAATTCATCTCTGTACTAGTGCCTTATATTTGGTGGACAAAGCTTACCCGCGTGCTTACTTGCAGCTAACTCACATTTTATGGTGCTGGTTAATGATAATCAAAGTAGAAAAAGCTGTTGCTTTATCTTCTGAAGTCTTTCTTTATATATACTTCCCAGACACTATTGCCACCGTTTTTAAATAGCACCTGCCACACTCAGGACACTTGAACAAGGCAGAATGCTGTAAAGATTTGTTTAAATGAAATATGGATTTAATGTATGAAGCCCTTCAGCAAAATGTTTGTGTATTGCTTCTTTTTAATAGTCATTCTAGCTGGCTTATCCAGGAATATCATGATTCCTTACCACAGTACTGAATTTGAAGAGTGNAATTTTATATTTGAACATAGTCTTTGGGGTCTTTTCGTAGAATTTAGATCTGTTCTCAGAAAACCTCTGCAAGTAAATATTAGGAGGTTTTATGGGCTGAACACTATCAAAATTGTGCAAAGACCTTGATATGTTTTATCAAGATTTGTAATTTCTCTGAAACCGAAATAAGATCATATCCATGATTTTTTTTCAACCATTACTCATATGGTTTCTAACTAGATTACAAAACATTTACTAAAGTAACCACGTTCTGTCATCTGTGTGCAAACTTTTTACAAGGGAAAACAGCCCAAATATTCTCATTTAAAGCAGAATGTCTGTTTTTGACTTTGTGTGATTGTGCATACACTATTCAGCTCAGTGACTCATATACTCATGTTAACGGAGCCAAGATCAGGGCTGATCTTTGGGTTAGCCATTTAGCTCTGATTTCTTTCACCTTGACCACTGTCTTGCAAATACTGGCTTTTGGCCACAGATAGGAGGTATGTTCAGAACTGGGGAACCCTGATGGCAGTGGGCGGGAGTCCAGGGAAGGCAGGACCTGGAAACTAGATGGCCCCAGCTGGGGCTCTAGGCAGGTCACAGCAGTGGACTCTAAGGAAATATCAGAACAGTCAGATGGAACGTTAAGAAAGGCTGTCTGGAAGTAAAATATGTGTGAGGAGTAAGCTGGTTCATGCTGTAAGTGTGACAGCCAATAGAGGAACCCAGGCTTGGGAACTAGGGTGCAGGAGCAGGAATCTAGTCTCTGGGAGGATGAAAAACATAATTATTTTATTAATAATAATGAATATTTAATGAGAACTATTAATAAAGCAGTAATTATGCTGTTACTGTACTATACGCAAGTAGTACTTATAAATGTACTCACAATGACCCTATGGTGTGGATACTCTTACTCTTCCCATTTAATAGGAGGAAGGAGCATCATAGAGCAGTTAAGTAAGTGACTCAAGGTTATAGTTTATTGTGGAGCCCCAAGGAGCAGATACACTCTTATTCTTGTTGCTGTTTTAAAGAAGACATGGAAGCTCAAAGACATTATTAGCTTTTTTGAGCACACGCTGCAAATGAGTGGTGAAGCCAGAACCCGAAAATCAGCTTGGTGACTCCAGAGCCCATTTTTTTACTCTTCCCTTTAGAGTAAATGCAAAACTGAGTTCTAAGTGATTGACATACTGCAGGG